>NW_025421509.1:0-44145 GCF_011764305.1 Mustela putorius furo | reverse complement strand
AAAGATGGGAAGACAGACCCGGGGGGAGAGGGCCGGCTCTTCCCGGCAAGCGGGCGGGAGCAACTTTCTGCGCACAAAATCAGGACTTTAAAAGTCTGTTCCGCTGAGGGACAATCGCTCCAGAGGCTAAACCTGGGGCAAAGCCCACACGGGTCAGCGTGGCCTCAGGTCCCTGCAGGGTCACAGAAGGATCGGGGGTGTCTGAGTGTCGCAGAGCTTGCGGGTATTGGAACGGAAAGCCGGCTAGAGAGACAGAGCCGACAGTAAGCTCGCAGCTCGGTGTTACCTTGAACCGGTTCGCAGGCTCAGTGAGCTCGGAGCGCGGCCGGAGGTCAGGCAGACGGGAGTGACTGGGTGCTGTTTCTCTGAGTACGCACTGAGGAGTGCGGCCCTGGGCTCTCGGCTCCTCCGGGCGGGAGACCAGGAGGCCGCCATTTGTATTCCCGTCCTCCGGAACTCTACGGAAAGCGCTCAGGGAACAAAAGCTCCTGAAAGCAAACCCGAGCGGATTACTCACCCCCGGCCCCGGGTAAGAGCGGTGTAATTCCGCCTGGGGCAAGGACACTTGAGAATCACTACAACAGGCCCCTCCCCCAGAAGATCAACAACAAATCCAGCCGAGACCAAGTTCACCTACCAAGCAGTGCGGTTTCAAATACCAAGGAGAGCAGCAGAATTCCAGAGGAGGAGAAAGCCAAGCACAGAACTCATGGCTT
Source organism: Mustela putorius furo (assembly GCF_011764305.1). Taxonomy (NCBI): domain Eukaryota; kingdom Metazoa; phylum Chordata; class Mammalia; order Carnivora; family Mustelidae; genus Mustela; species Mustela putorius. The sequence goes on along the minus strand of NW_025421509.1, from coordinate 43,429 downwards.
TTTCCTGTGATTTTTTTTTTTTAGTCTTGCAGTTAATTTAATTTTTTTCTTTTTTCGTTTTTTTTTTTTTTTCCTTGCTTTCGGGTAAAATTTTTTTTTTTAAAACTGTTACCTTTTTCTTTTTAAACGATTTTTTACTAGTTTTTCTAATATATATATTTTTAAACTTTTTTTATATTTTCTTAGAAGGTTTTTTTCTTTTTTTTTTCCTTTTCTTTTTTTTTTGTTTTCTTTTTCTTTTTTTTTTTCTTTCTTTCTTCCTTTTTTGAACCTCTTTTTATCCCCTTTCTCCCCACTCACGATTTTGGATCTCTCTATCTACATTTGGGTTAAAAAGCATATTTTCCTGGGGTTGTTGCCACCCTTTTAGTATTTTACTTGCCCCTTCATATACTCTTATCTGGACAAAATGACAAGACGGAAAAATTCAACACCACACACACAAAAAAAAACCAAGAGGCAGTACCGAAGGCTAGGGACCTAATCAATACAGACATTGGTAATATGTCAGATCTAGAATTCAGAATGACAATTCTCAAGGTTCTAGCCGGGCTCGAAAAAGGCATGGAAGATATTAGAGAAACCCTCTCGAGAGATATAAAAGCCCTTTCTGGAGAAATAAAAGAACTAAAATCTAACCAAGTTGAAATCAAAAAAAGCTATTAATGAGGTGCAATCAAAAATGGAGGCTCTCACTGCTAGGATAAATGAGGCAGAAGAAAGAATAGTGATATAGAAGACCAAATGACAGAAAATAAAGAAGCTGAGCAAAAGAGGGACAAACAGCTACTGGACCACGAGGGGAGAAATTCGAGAGATAAGTGACACCATAAGACGAAACAACATTAGAATAATTGGGATTCCAGAAGAAGAAGAAGAGAGAGAGGGGAGCATAAGGTATAATACTGGAGAGAATTATTGGGGAGAATTTCCCCAATATGGCAAAGGGAACGAGCATCAAAATTCAGGAGGTTCAGAGAACGACCCTCAAAATCAATAAGAATAGGCCCCACACCCCGTCACCTAATAGTAAAATTTACAAGTCTCAGTGACAAAGAGAAAATCCTGAAAAGCAGCCCGGGAGGAAAAGAAAGTCTGTAACATACAATGGTAAAAATATTAGATTGGCAGCTGACTTATCCCACAGAGACCTGGCAGGCCAGAAAGAGCTGGCATGATATTTTCAGAGCACTAAACGAGAAAAACATGCAGCCAAGAATACTATATCCAGCTAGGCTATCATTGAAAATAGGAAGGAGAGATTAAAAGCTTCCAGGACAAACAAAAAACTAAAAGAATTTGCAAACACCAAACCAAGCCTACAGGAAATCTTGAAAGGGGTCCTCTAAGCAAAGAGAGAGCCTACAAGTGGTAGATCAGAAGGAACAGAGACCATATACAGTAACAGTCACCTTACAGGCAATACAATGGCCCTAAATTCATATCTCTCAATAGTTTTACCCTGAATGTTAATGGGCTAAATGCCCCTGTCAAAAGACACAGGGTATCAGAATGGATAAAAAAGCAAAACCCATCTATATGTTGCCTCCAAGAAACTCATTTTAAGCCCGAAGACACCCTCCAGATTTAAAGTGTGGGGGGTGGAAAAGAATTTACCATGCTAATGACATCAGAAAGAAAGCAGGAGTGGCAATCCTTATATCAGATCAATTAGATTTTTAAGCCAAAGACTATAATAAGAGATGAGGAAGGACACTATATTCATACTCAAAGGATCTGTCCAAACAAGAAGATTTAACAATTTTAAATATCTATGCCCCCAACATGGGAGCAGCCAACTATATAAACCAATTAATAAAAAATCAAAGAAACACATCAACAATAATACAATAATAGTAGGGGACTTTAACACTCCCCTCACTGAAATGGACAGATCATCCAAGCAAAAGATCAGCAAGGAAAATAAAGGCCTTAAACGACACACTGGACCAGATGGACATCACAGATATATTCAGAACATTTATCCCAAAGCAACAGAATACACATTCTTCTCTAGTGCACATGAAACATTCTCCAGAATAGATCACATCCTCGGTCCTAAATCAGGACTCAATCGATATCAAAAGATTGGGATCATTCCCTGCATATTTTCAGACCACAATGGTCTAAAGCTAGAACTCAACCACAAAAGGAAGTTTGAAAAGAACCCAAATACATGGAGACTAAACAGCATCCTTCTAAAGAATAGAAATGGAAGGAAAACTTCCAAACTCATTTTATGAGGCCAGCATCACCTTGATCCCAAAACCAGACAAGGATCCCACCAAAAAAGAGAGCTATAGACCGATATCCTTGATGAACACAGATGCGAAAATACTCAACAAAATACTAGCTAATAGGATTCAACAGTACATTAAAAGGATTATTCACCACGACCAAGTGGGATTTATTCCAGGGCTGCAAGGTTGGTTCAACATCCGCAAATCAGTCAATGTGATACAACACATCAATAAAAGAAAGAACAAGAACCATATGATACTCTCAATAGATGCTGAAAAAGCATTTGACAAAGTACAGCATCCCTTCCTGATCAAAACTCTTCAAAGTGGAGGGATAGAGGGCACATAAACCTCAATATCATCAAAGCCATCTATGAAAAAACCCACCGCAAATATCATTCTCAATGGAGAAAAAACTGAAAGCTTTTCCGCTAAGGTCAGGAACACGGCAGGGATGTCCATTATCACCACTGCTATTCAACATAGTACTAGAGGTCCCTAGCTTCAGCAATCAGACAACAAAAGGAAATTAAAGGCATCCAAATCGGCAAAGAAGAAGTCAAATTATCACTCTTTGCAGATGATATGATACTATATGTGGAAAACCCAAAAGACTCCACTCCAAAACTGCTAGAACTTATACAGGAATTCAGTAAAAGTGTCAGGATATAAAATCAATGCACAGAAATCAGTTGCATTTCTCTACACCAACAGCAAGACAGAAGAAAGAGATATTAAGGAGTCAATCCCATTTACAATTGCATCCAAAACCCATAAGATACCTAGGAATAAACCTAACCAAAGAGACACAGAATCTATACTCAGAAAACTATAAAGTACTCATGAAAGAAATTGAGGAAGACACAAAGAAATGGAAAAAAGAAATGAAAATGTTCCATGCTCCTGGATTGGAAGAATAAATATTGTGAAAATGTCTATGCTACCTAAAGCAATCTACACATTTAATGCAATTCCTATCAAAGTACCATCCATCTTTTTCAAAGAAATGGAACAAATAATTCTAAAATTTATATGGAACCAGAAAAGACCTCGAATAGCCAAAGGGATATTGAAAAAGAAAGCCAACGTTGGTGGCATCACAATTCCGGACTTCAAGCTCTATTACAAAGCTGTCATCATCAAGACAGCATGGTACTGGCACAAAAACAGAACACATAGATCAATGGAACAGAATAGAGAGCCCAGAAAAAATAGACCCTCAACTCTATGGTCAACTAATCTTCGACAAAGCAGGAAAGAATGTCCAATGGAAAAAAAGACAGCCTCTTCAATAAATGGTGCTGGGAAAATTGGACAGCCCCATGCAGAAAAATGAAATGAAATTGGACCATTTTCCTTACACCACCACACAAAAAATAGACTCAAAATGGATGAAGGACCTCAATGTGCGAAAGGAATCCATCAAAATCCTGAGCAGAACAACGGCAGCAACCTCTTCGACCTCTGCCGCAGCAACATCTTCCTAGGAACAACGCCAAAGGCAAGGGAAGCAAGGGAAAAAAAATGAACTATTGGGATTTCATCAAGATCAAAAGCTTTTGCACAGCAAAAGGAAACAGTTAACATAATCAAAAGACAACTGACAGAATGGGAGAAGATATTTGCAAACGACATATCAGATAAAGGACTAGTGTCCAGAATCTATAAAGAATTTAGCAAACTCAACACCCAAAGAACAAATAATCCAATCGAGAAATGGGCAGAGGACATGAACAGACATTTCTGCAAAGAAGACATCCAGATGGCCAACAGACACATGAAAAAGTGCTCCATATCACTCGGCATCAGGGAAATACAAATCAAAACCACAATGAGATATCACCTCACACCAGTTAGAATGGCTAAAATCAACAAGTCAGGAAATGACAGATGCTGGCGAGGATGCGGAGAAAGGGGAACCCTCCTACACCGTTGGTGGGAATGCAAGCTGGTGCAGCCACTCTGGAAAACAGCATGGAGGTTCCTTAAAATGTTGAAAATAGAACTGCCCTATGACCCAGCAATTGCACTATTGGGTATTTACCCTAAAGATACAAACGTAGTGATCCAAAGGGGCACGTGCACCCGAATGTTTATAGCAGCAATGTCCACAATAGCCATACTATGGAAAGAACCTAGATGTCCATCAACAGATGAATGGATCAAGAAGATGTGGTATATATACACAATGGAATACTATGCAGCCATCAAAAGAAATGAAATCTTGCCATTTGCGACAACATGGATGGAACTAGAGCGTATCATGCTTAGCGAAATAAGTCAAGCAGAGAAAGACAACTATCATATGATCTCCCTGATATGAGGAAGTGGTGATGCAACATGGGGGCTTAAGTGGGTAGGAGAAGAATCAATGAAACAAGATGGGATTGGGAGGGAGACAAACCATAAGTGACTCTTAATCTCACAAAACAAACTGAGGGTTGCTGGGGGGAGGGGTTTTGGGAGAAGGGGGTGGGATTATGGACATTGGGGAGGGTATGTGCTTTGGTGAGTGCTGTGAAGTGTGTAAACCTGGTGATTCACAGACCTGTACCCCTGGGGATAAAAATATATGTTTATAAAAAATAAAAAATTTAAATTAGAAAAAAAAAAACAACAAATAAACAAATCAAAAATGCCCAGATTCTACCCACCAAGAATTTCTTACTCAGTGGATCAGCTTAGGTATGAAATGAAGCACATAAAGAGGAGTGATGGGAGAGAAGTTTTTAAAGAAAAGATAGGACTGCAAAGCCCTGGTAAGAAGTCTGGACTCCAAGCTAGGAGTAAGGTAGAAGTAGAACCACTGAAGGGTCTGAGTTAGGGAAATGACTGCATGAGATTGCAGCTTGGAAAAAATCATCTGGAAGGAGTGTTGGAGCTGAATTTTTACCCTCCCCCATCCAGCAGCCAGATGCATGGCACCTATTGTAACAGGGCTCATCCGTAAAGAGAGTAAGTAAAACTACATTCCTAGGGAAAAGGTCAAAAGTCACCATCTTGTATGAGACCAAAAACATATGATATGGGGGAAAAGAAGTAAGAGCATTTTGTTTCTACCCTCAAGATACAGGAGGAGAGTATGAAGGAGGAGCAGTGAGAGATGCTCCAAAGGCCATGTCCTCTTGTTCCCCTGCTTTCTACCTGCCCCTACACAAGTCACAGTAGAAGTCACCGTATAGGGTTTCTCAGCAAAAGAGAGCCAGAACCAGCCATTATAATTTTCCAAGGCTGCTGAAGGTATGGGGGGAAATGCCATAAACAGTCTATGGGCTCCAGGTATGACACAAAAGTTAATGGAAAGAGAGGGCTGGTATATCTGTCATAATGTCACTGGACACAACAAGGGAGTGTGTGCTAACACGCTCTTGTATGGGTTGTCCACTGGGAATTGAAGGACACAGCTGTTAACTCTGAGAATAAGAAGCATCAGGGAACTATCAAAGGAGTCAGGTCAATATATTTCCAGATCTGACAGAGAAGAATGAATTATGAGCATCAGAGGTGGAAACCTGTACAGAAACCCATAGGTTTAGAATGCATTCAACTACAAGTAAGAGAACTTGTTTCTTAGAGCCTTTAAAACTAGAGGTTTCCACTTATCACAGCGCAAGATGCATAAAAGTATGCATCTACTGGCCTTGGTTCAGTGATCTGGCAAGTTCAGTGCATCTGGGATTACCTTAATCTTTCCCTCATGCTCGTCCCCTGCTGGTCACTGGAGGGCTGCTACAGCTTCAGATATTGTGCCCATCTTCAAGGCAAAAAGAAAGGGGAGATTGGTGGCACCATATGTGTCTTTCCTTTCTAATGGAAAAACAAAAGCATTCCTATAACTGTTAATAGATTCTCACTTTGGTGTCGTTGGCCAGAACTTTGTTACATGGCCACCCCTTGCTGCAAGGAGACTGGGAAAAGCAAATATCCTGCCTGTCGTTGGACACATTTCTCTCCCAAGCAAAACTGGAGTCCTGTTAGCCAAGAAGAATGGAGAAATGAGATACCAGATAGGCACATTCAGTCCTATAGCAAGGTCCTAGATTAAGATCTGAAAGTAAATACTGACAAACCCCCAGCCCTGGAGTTGCCAGACAAAACTGGGCAGGATGCCCAGTTAAATTTGAATATCAGATAAAAAATGAATAATTTTTTTGTATTAGGATGCTCCAAATATTGCTTAGAGCACATTTATATTTAAAAAGTTTATTATTTTCTGAAACTCAAATTGAAGTGTATATCCTATATTTTTATTTGCTAAATCTGGCAACTCTCCTCCCCTCTACCTGGTACCAGCACTGTGTTGTTTCTATATTAAGAAAATAGGGTGAGGGGAAGAGGCATCAGAATCCTGAATAATCTGAGAAATCACTGAATTGGACTCACATTACCTGAGAGGGACAAGATTAGATTTTTACACTAGGGAGAATCAAGGCTCAGGGCCAGGAATTAAAATTAAGTTATAAAAAAAATAAAAGGCTTTCAATTTAGCATCCTTGAGCTTGTGAATCTGAAATTTACAACTGATCCTAGTGAATAGCCAGGAAGAGAGTAGAATTGGGAACGGAAGCAGGGAGAAGAGATGGTGGTTCTGGAAAGACAGGCCACAGATGCTGAACCAAAGGAAAGGCGGAGGGAATGGACAGAAGTAGGGAGGATTCAATACATATTTAGGAAATAAAAATAGCAATTCCATAGTGACTGAGTGGGTGTTGGGCGTGGAAGAAAGGGAAAGACCTAGGATGACAACCAGGTTTTGAGGTCAGATCATAGGTAATTGGTAATTTAACAAGTTAAAGAGGGGAATACAAAAGGATGAACAGCTTTGTGTAAAGATAATGAGTTTGGTTCAGACAACTTGAGTGTGAGGAGGCTCAAGGGATAGCTAAGTGGTACTTCCAAAGCGGGGGCAGGTTGTGGGAGAATATAAGAGATATGAGAATGAGGGGCTGAAAACCCAGCCCTGTTTCAAACAAAGTTTCAAACAAAACCCTGTTTCAAAACAAAATCCAGACCTGTTTCAAACAAGCACTGTCATCTTTGTAAGGTTATGCTTTCGAAGAAAATTTATAAATAGGTAAAAATGAGAACATTGACGTTAAATAATAAACACAAGCCAGGAGGCCATCTACATTCAAATCTTTTATCTCTAATCTCAACAGGAATGCAGAAAATCATTCCTTATTTCCTTCACCTAGAAGGTGAAAAAGTGTTTTGGTTGGATTTGGTCCACCCAATATCTAGTTCCACTTCCACAGGGAGCACTACAGAACACTTGGGAAATGACCATTCTCACACCCTGGGTCATCTTGGTGGATTTGATTTTAAAGACTATCTAACCAAGGAGTGGATCCACAGTGACCCAAATTAAGGCAACCAGTTTCTCTCCCATAATTTTGAATCTTGAGGCAAGAAACACAATGAAGGTTTAGAAGGTTGTTGGAGCTCAGTCATCTTGGGAGTGACATCCTGGGAAACATCTCAAGAGGTTCTTGCTACCAACATCCTATCAAGGGTCTCAGGTCTTGTCCTTTTCACATGAACTGGGTTCTCCCTAAATTCAGCTCATTACCCAAGATCCTTCCAAAAAATGGTTTCTACTTTATTAGTCAGAATCAGTGTCTGCTGCCTGTGACCGAAGTACAGAATGGATTCAGAAGAGACTGTATTAAAATGGTTTCCAAGACATCTTTCAGTCTCAGAACATCCATGATATATAACTGGTATCAATCTTTTAAAATTTCTTGTACATTTTTAAAAAAGATCATTCTTTGTGTAAGAGATTTCAAATACAGATGTGTTTTAAAATGCATAAATAGCTATGCTGATATCATCCTGATTTCCTATACACATTCATGTGTGCACACACATGCATGTATAGGTATGTCCTTGTTTAAGCCTCATTACTAATCTGAAAGCAAGAGCAATTAGTGATTTACTAAATAAGTTCCTACTTCAATCTTTGTAGTCAGTGCAAATTATTTCCTTTAATCAAGGTAATTTTCTTTTATTAAAACGAACCAACCATCTGAAAAAAACCTTTATCAAGTCCCTCCATTACATTTGGATTTTTCAGGTTTTATATCTCATAGCAGAATCAGAGGCAAAGTTGATTTGCTTTATGGAAAGAAAATTTTTCTAAACACAAATGGAAATATAGACAGGATTCAAATTTATTATTTTGCTATTTCATTTGAACCCAGAGTTCTTAGTCTTTGGTTTCATTTGTAATATTAAAACCAATATTAGTCTAAATTAAAATATATTCTTCATAAGTATCAGAAGAAGAAAAACCTCCTTGACCTCAAAAGTCGCTATACTGGGCAGAAATTGAGAATTCTGGTAAAATTTATGTAGACTTGATATTATAGAATTTGAGGAGTTTTCCTGACAGAAAACATGCCATTCATAGGAGCAGAAGTTGTGACATTCATGGATATGCTGGGCACTATAAGTCTCTACCCTGAGGAAGACATCTGTCATTGCAGATACCTGAGGTTGCACCCCAGAGATGCAGCTGGAGAAGAATGAATTTAGGAATGGAATTAAGTGGTCATCCATTCCATATAGATTTGATTACTATTTAAAGGCATTCTTCAAAGGAGAGTCTGTACATTTTAAACTTACAGAAAAACTGCCCTAAAAGATTCAAAGATTTTTTAAAAAATCTATACATTTACAGAAAGTAAACTGACACTTCGACAGAACTTCCTAGCAGGTGAATGTGTGGAGATGCTGAGAGATGAGGAGCTTCCTGTTAAACAGCCATGAGATTTTATATCATTTTAAAATTCTGTCTTAAAACATTCACAACAGCTACTTACACAGAGTACCTACAATGTGGTAGACACTGTGTAGACATCATTTCTGACACAGGATAACTCTACAAGGCAACACGTCCATTTTCATAGATTAAAAAAAAAAAAAAACTGTCTTCAGTGAGTTTGTGACTTGCCATGTAAGGGACAAAGCCATACAAAGTAATAAAGGGGCAGAAGTGAAATTTCATCCAGGTTTCTAAGTGCAAATTCTGTTTTTTCCACTTTACCATATTGTCTCCTATTACATCAGATTTGTTGGTTTTTTCTTTCTCTTTCTCTTCCTCTACACATATTTGTTTATTTGCATTGATTGCTTCAGAATTTGCCATAATTGGACAATTACATGTAACTCTCAAATTTGAAAGCCACTGCCTTTGTCCATTCTAAACCATGTTTATGCTGACTTGGGAAAAGAGATTAGTATCACTCCATGACTCTCCTAAATAATGTTCTTCCTCAAAATAAGGAATAAGACAGTACCAACCATGGAAAGCAAATTAAATAGACGTGATTGTCACTCAAGGATATATGAAGTCTAATAAAAGAACACTGAGAAAGACATACAGATGAAGGGAAAAAAAAGCACACACTTCTACAAATATGAACAACATGAACAAATGAAATGAATAGATATGACAGCTTACTTTATTTCTCTTATAGGTACTTCTATGAGTTATTAGATGGACTTTCAAAATCAAAATGAATTGTCAACTACTCAAATACATGGTTAATTATATTTAACATATTTACTTCATAGGACAAACTCAAATATTGTATCAAGGTGAAGCTTCATATTCAGTAAATTATTTCAAAAGCAGTTTAATAAAAAATCATACTTTAAAACAAGATCGTAAAATTTTTATTTAATCTGACAAAGATAAACTCAAAAGATATGTAATATCTAATCAAAAGTCATGATAATACTTTTATTCCATTAAATTAATATTTATAAGTCACTAGTGGGTTATCTATGTGTCAGTTATAACAGTCTTACATTCATATTGTAGGAATAAATGTTATTGGAATCACCTACGGGATAATTACATCGACTCTTAAATTAATACTTAAATAGCTTCAGTTAATATAATTTCCATGGAATAAAGTGAGTCTCTATTCTTATCCATACTACTCAGTGTAGGTAGATATGGCATAAAATTAGAATGGGAAAATATACGTATCTTGACACACATACTGATAAAAACCATATAAGTAATTTGGGTATCTTTTATATTTTTTTGTGAAAAGAATAAAATTTTCCCAAAAGCTAAAACAAAGATATGCCATTACCCTAGCCATATAAATATGTAAAAAGAAAGAGAAGTTAGAAAGAAAAAATATCAATTATATTTAAAGTGGCCGAAAAGCATAGAGAATTACAATGAAAACGTAAAGTGTTTTTCTTAATATCACACATGTAAGTTTTGAAAAATTGTTAGCCATTAGTATTGACTATTACTGATTAAGAACTAACACTAATAAAGAAATAAACTATCACCACTCACATATATATCTGTGTAATAACCATTGGAGAATTGAGAGTTTTAGGACTTTTATTTTCCATGTACTTCAAAATACAAAAAGAAAAGTTTCATTATGAAAAAGCGCTTTTTAAATTTAAAGGATTTCCAATAAGTTGACTGGTCTCTGGGGGGCATCTACTGGAAATTTAGCAAACTGCAGTCACATCATGTAAATTTGATAACTTTCATTATCCATCTTAATACAGATATTATTTTAATTGATATGTAAATAAGGTGACACTCAAAGAAGATAAATGTAAAGTTATGCATGGTATTCTATCTCATCCATCTGGAAACAACAAAATATGTAGCTGTCTATGAGATCAGTTAACAAATACTGAACTGTTAAAAATGTAAATAGGGCAGGTGGCATCTTACAGATGAACAGTTTTCAAACCACTCAATTTTCAAACCACTCAATGTTTGGAAAAATTAGAAATATATTTTAGAGATAAACATACACATATTTAATGAGACATTTTTATTAATCCAAATAAAATACATAAAAAGCATTTTAATGAATTTGCTTCTTTAAAGCAAATTCATTTTGCATCTCAGTATATCCCCCAATATAAATAACTTGATAATCACTGCTTATTTTCTATATGACTTACTTTAATTATTTACATGCTAATATCTCAAAAAGTAGAATTTGTTATACTTGAAATGAAAAATCTATTGTTTATTATAATTAGTTATTAAAAGTGAATTAGTCATAAGATGATCATTGTTATTAATTTCTCTTAAACATTTTAGGTGAACTTCCTTAAAGAAAAATGAATGATATAGTAAAGATAATATAATCACTGCAGTTTATGTATTGTTTTAACATATATTTCAATAAAGAAAAGAACTCTTGTAATATAGCATTATTGCAGTTCTGACTAATCATGTCATAGGAATTTTAATGTAACAGCAATTTTAACAATCACGATTTTCTTTGTGAAATTTATTGGTCATATTTGCTTTAAGAGAAAATAACTAATTTTGAAGGTATATCTATTGTTCTATACTTACAACTGTACCATAATATACTTTAGATGTTGCTATAATTTTATATGAAAACTCTCCTAACAGATTGAAATACATAACATTTTTGCTTCATTCCAAAGAAAAACACCACAAACACATGTGTTAGTTTACACTCTTTCTGGAAATCTCAGAATTGCCATCCAAATAAATGTGATATCACCTTTAATGTATAAATTGAAAGAACCTAATCACCATGAAAATGTTACAACAAATCAGAACATGAATGTTAATATGGCAGGATTTTTGTTTCGGTTTAGACTTAGAATCATTTTAAATAGCTGGACTTATTTGGTAACTTAAAAATTAATATATAAAATCCACCTCCCGAGAGGTTATGGAATAGGATTTTGTGATTTTTTAAACAACTAGAAGTTTGCTAATTTGAAAGTGCTACCTATGTCAGTGTGCTTTGTATTTTTGAAAAATATAAATTTTTATTTATTAGTAATCAAACTTAGAAAGCCTAAAGCAGAATGCCAACATTTTAAAAGCATACATAAAAATTGAACAATGCCATTCAACCTTTAATTTCTTTTTAAAAAAATCTAATAACTAAGAAATAAAGTTTAGCATATAATATTTCATAAGTAGGGTGATTACTAATATAATTCTTTCAAAAAAATTAAAATATTTTAAAAAATATGATTAGCAAAGAATTCTGCCAAGATTACAATAAAAACCCACTTCAACATGGGCGATTTTTATTTTAGGACATATGGAATATTCATGTAGAATGGACCAAAGATTATTTCTCAGATTCAATTAGGTAAGAACAGATATTTAGCAAAATGTTTAATCAGTCAAATAATATTTTTGCTGGTGATTGTTACCTGTTATCAGAGGAAAGCTATGGTTATTCAGCAGACAGTACAGACTGCAATGTTACACTGGCTTTAAATAATTCCCTTAATAATATAAAAGCATTTTTTTGCATGCATATCCTGTTAAAAATTATTTACTCAAGTGATTCTAAGTCAGTCAAATATTTGAAGTACAGAGATTATCATCAATGAGGAATGAATAAAATTATTCATCAGTCAATATAAAGTACTACCACAATATTTACCCGTGTAGCCGTAACAGACATTTTCTTTACTGAAAGATTTTCTCTGCTAGAAAAAAATCTCAAACTTAACCACATTTTAAAAAGGTTTTCTTTAGAAGTTTAGTGAAAGGCATTGGAAGAAAGATAGCTCTTTAGATGAGGCTAATTACACAATCTTTAACATGGTGCTGTTACTTGCAAACTCCCTTGAGAAACTCAAACTTATTTACAAACAAAAATGTTAAGCTAAAGACTGGACATGGGAAGGTATGGAATGAGTGTCATCGTTTCAGAAGAATTTTCAGGGAAGGTATTTTCACAGTGGAGCCCACTGCTGAGCCCAAGCACCTTTGGCTAAATGAGGCAGTCATAAGGATATTTACTATTATTATTTTTCCCCCCAAATCACACTGTAACTTTCACCTATAGGAAAACCAATTAAACATAAGCTAAAAAATAAAGCCTGAAAATAATCTTAGTTTTTGGATTAAATCATAAGGATAAAAAGAGGAAATCTGAGTAATATAATTCTTTTGTAGTCTGTGACCTAATACAACAACAATAAACATAAGAAAAAGAGAAGAAAAACAAAAGGTAACCTTTATACTACATGACTACAAACAATGGACTACAAACACCTATAAACATGAACATGCTAGCTCATCGCATCATGATGAACTATTACTATTTACAATTTTTTATTAATATAAAACCCCATATAACAGTTACTGTTTTTGAAATACAGTCTTGCAACTGCTCTCCAAAATTATTAATATTCTATTTTTTAGGAAATTTTGTCTCAAATATTATCATTTAAACTTTTTCCTTCAGCTCTTCATCAGTATCTCTTTATAAATTAAAGAACTATCAATTTTTCATAAAAGTTGAGTGAAATATCAACTTTTAATAAAAATGTAAAGCTGGAGAATACAAAGACAAAAGTTAGTAAAAACAACAAGTTGCAATGAAAAAAAAAGTTCAGCTTACTGTGTTCTTTTTTTACTAAAGTGTGTCATACATTTTATCTTTGCAAGAGTTTGACGAGTTTTGCAAGTAAAATTCTGTTTCCTCTACACTTGCTAATAGTCATGAGAATCTGTAGTTTGCACCTTCCCATTAAAAATGTATTGTATTGGGGGAGGAGTCAAGATGGCGGAGAAGTAGCAGGCTGAGACTGCTTCAGCTAGCCGGAGATCAGCTAGATAGCTTATCTAAAGATTGCAAACACCTGAAAATCCATCGGCAGATCGAAGAGAAGAAGAACAGCAATTCTGGAAACAGAAAATCAACCACTTTCTGAAAGGTGTTTTCTTTTTTTAAAATTCTTTTCTTTTCTTTTCTTTTTTTTTTTTTTTTCTTTTTTCTCTCTTCCTTTTTGAACCTCTTTTTATCCCCTTTCTCCCCACTCACGATTTTGGATCTCTTCTAATTTGGTTAAAGCATATTTTCCTGGGGTTGTTGCCACCCTTTTAGTATTTTACTTGCCCCTTCATTTACTCTTATCTGGACAAAATGACAAGACGTAAAAATTCAACACAAAAAAAAGAACAAGAGGCAGTACCGAAGGCTAGGGACCTAATCAATACAGACATCGGTAATATGTCAGATCTAGAGTTCAGAATGACAATTCTCAAGGTTCTAGCCGGGCTCGAAAAAGGCATGGAAGATATTAGAGAAACCCTCTCGAGAGATATAAAAGCCCTTTCTGGAGAAATAAAAGAACTAAAATCTAACCAAGGTGAAATCAAAAAAAAAGCTATTAATGAGGTGCAATCAAAAATGGAGGCTCTCACTGCTAGGATAAATGAGGCAGAAGAAAAAGAATTAGTGATATAGAAGACCAAATGACAGAGAATAAAGAAGCTGATCAAAAGAGGGACAAACAGCTACTGGACCACGAGGGGAGAATTCGAGAGATAAGTGACACCATAAGACGAAACAACATTAGAATAATTGGGATTCCAGAAGAAGAAGAAAGTGAGAGGGGAGCAGAAGGTATACTGGAGAGAATTATTGGGGAGAATTTCCCCAATATGGCAAAGGGAACGAGCATCAAAATTCAGGAGGTTCAGAGAATGCCCCTCAAAATCAATAAGAATAGGCCCACACCCCGTCACCTAATAGTAAAATTTACAAGTCTCAATGACAAAGAGAAAATCCTGAAAGCAGCCCGGGAAAAGAAGTCTGTAACATACAATGGTAAAAATATTAGATTGGCAGCTGACTTATCCACAGAGACCTGGCAGGCCAGAAAGAGCTGGCATGATATTTTCAGAGCACTAAACGAGAAAAAATGCAGCCACGAATACTATATCCAGCTAGGCTATCATTGAAAATAGAAGGAGAGATTAAAAGCTTCCAGGACAAACAACAACTGAAAGAATTTGCAAATACCAAACCAGCTCTACAGGAAATCTTGAAAGGGGTCCTCTAAGCAAAGAGAGAGCCTACAAGTGGTAGATCAGAAAGGAACAGAGACCATATACAGTAACAGTCACCTTACAGGCAATACAATGGCACTAAATTCATATCTCTCAATAGTTACCCTGAATGTGAATGGGCTAAATGCCCCTGTCAAAAGACACAGGGTATCAGAATGGATAAAAAAACAAAACCCATCTATATGTTGCCTCCAAGAAACACATTTTAAGCCCGAAGACACCTCCAGATTTAAAGTGAGGGGGTGGAAAAGAATTTACCATGCTAATGGACATCAGAAGAAAGCAGGAGTGGCAATCCTTATATCAGATCAATTAGATTTTAAGCCAAAGACTATAATAAGAGATGAGGAAGGACACTATATCATACTCAAAGGGTCTGTCCAACAAGAAGATTTAACAATTTTAAATATCTATGCCCCCAACGTGGGAGCAGCCAACTATATAAACCAATTAATAACAAAATCAAAGAAACACATCAACAATAATACAATGATAGTAGGGGACTTTAACACTCCCCTCACTGAAATGGACAGGTCATCCAAGCAAAAGATCAGCAAGGATATAAAGGCCTTAAATGACACACTGGACCAGATGGACATCACAGATATATTCAGAATATTTCATCCCAAAGCAACAGAATACACATTCTTCTCTAGTGCACATGGAACATTCTCCAGAATAGATCACATCCTCGGTCCTAAATCAGGACTCAACCGGTATCAAAAGATTGGGATCATTCCCTGCATATTTTCAGACCACAATGCTCTAAAGCTAGAACTCAACCACAAAAGGAAGTTTGGAAAGAACCAAAATACATGGAGACTAAACAGTATCCTTCTAAAGAATGAATGGGTCAACCGGGAAATTAAAGAAGAATTGAAAAAAATCATGGAAACAAATGATAATGAAAACACAACGGTTCAAAATCTGTGGGACACAACAAAGGCAGTCCTGAGAGGAAAATATATAGCGGTACAAGCCTTTCTCAAGAAACAAGAAAGGTCTCAGGTACACAACCTAACCCTACACCTAAAGGAGCTGGAGAAAGAACAAGAAAGAAACCCTAAGCCCAGCAGGAGAAGAGAAAATCATAAAGATCAGAGCAGAAATCAATGAAATAGAAACCAAAAAAAAACAATAGAACAAATCAACGAAACTAGGAGCTGGTTCTTTGAAAGAATTAATAAAATTGATAAACCCCTGGCCCGACTTATCAAAAAGAAAAGAGAAAGGACCCAAATAAATAAAATCATGAATGAAAGAGGAGAGATCACAACTAACACCAAAGAAAAATACAAACTATTATAAGAACATACTATGAGCAACTCTACGGCAATAAATTTTGACAATCTGGAAGAAATGGATGCATTCCTAGAAACATATAAACTACCACAACTGAACCAGGAAGAAATAGAAAGCCTGAACAGACCCATAACCAGTCAGGAGATTGAAACAGTCATTAAAAATCTCCAAACAAACAAAAGCCCAGGGCCAGACGGCTTCCCGGGGGAATTCTACCAAAACATTTAAAGAAGAACTAATTCCTATTCTCCTGAAACTGTTCCAAAAAATAGAAATGGAAGGAAAACTTCCAAAACTCATTTTATGAGGCCAGCATCACCTTGATCCCAAAACCAGACAAGGATCCCACCAAAAAAAAGAGAGCTATAGACCGATATCCTTGATGAACACAGATGCGAAAATACTCAACAAAATACTAGCCAATAGGATTCAACAGTACATTAAAAAGATTATTCACCACGACCAAGTGGGATTTATTCCAGGGCTGCAAGGTTGGTTCAACATCCGCAAATCAGTCAATGTGATACAACACATCAATAAAAGTAAGAACAAGAACCATATGATACTCTCAATAGATGCTGAAAAAGCATTTGACAAAGTACAACATCCCTTCCTGATCAAAACTCTTCAAAGTGTAGGGATAGAGGGCACATACCTCAATATCATCAAAGCCATCTATGAAAAACCCACCGCAAATATCATTCTCAATGGAGAAAAACTGAAAGCTTTTCCGCTAAGGTCAGGAACACGGCAGGGATGTCCATTATCACCACTGCTATTCAACATCGTACTAGAGGTCCTAGCCTCAGCAATCAGACAACAAAAGGAAATTAAAGGCATCCAAATCAGCAAAGAAGAAGTCAAATTATCACTCTTCGCAGATGATATGATACTATATGTGGAAAACCCAAAAGACTGCACTCCAAAACTGCTAGAACTTATACAGGAATTCAGTAAAGTGTCAGGATATAAAATCAATGCACAGAAATCAGTTGCATTTCTCTACACCAACAGCAAGACAGAAGAAAGAGATATTAAGGAGTCAATCCCATTTACAATTGCATCCAAAACCATAAGATACCTAGGAATAAAACCTAACCAAAGAGACACAGAATCTATACTCAGAAAAACTATAAAGTACTCATGAAAGAAATTGAGGAAGACACAAAGAAATGGAAAAATGTTCCATGCTCCTGGATTGGAAGAATAAATATTGTGAAAATGTCTATGCTACCTAAAGCAATCTACACATTTAATGCAATTCCTATCAAAGTACCATCCATCTTTTTCAAAGAAATGGAACAAATAATTCTAAAAATTTATATGGAACCAGAAAAGACCTCGAATAGCCAAAGGGATATTGAAAAAAGAAAGCCAACGTTGGTGGCATCACAATTCCGGACTTCAGGCTCTATTACAAAGCTGTCATCATCAAGACAGCATGGTACTGGCACAAAAAACAGACACATAGATCAATGGAACAGAATAGAGAGCCCAGAAATAGACCCTCAACTCTATGGTCAACTAATCTTCGACAAAGCAGGAAAAAGAATGTCCAATGGAAAAAAAGACAGCCTTTTCAATAAATGGTGCTGGGAAAATTGGACAGCCACATGCAGAAAAATGAAAATTGGACCATTTCCTTACACCACACACAAAAATAGACTCAAAATGGATGAAGGACCTCAATGTACGAAAGGAATCCATCAAAATCCTTGAGGAGAACACGGGCAGCAACCTCTTCGACCTCTGCCGCAGCAACATCTTCCTAGGAACAACGCAAAAAGGCAAGGGAAGCAAGGGCAAAAATGAACTATTGGGATTTCATCAAGATCAAAAGCTTTTGCACAGCAAAGGAAACAGTTAACAAAATCAAAAGACAACTGACAGAATGGGAGAAGATATTTGCAAACGACATATCAGATAAAGGACTAGTGTCCAGAATCTATAAAGAACTTAGCAAACTCAACACCCAAAGAACAAATAATCCAATCAAGAAATGGGCAGAAGACATGAACAGACATTTCTGCAAAGAAGACATCCAGATGGCCAACAGACACATGAAAAAGTGCTCCATATCACTCGGCATCAGGGAAATACAAATCAAAACCACAATGAGATATCACCTCACACCAGTCAGAATGGCTAAAATCAACAAGTCAGGAAATGACAGATGCTGGCGAGGATGTGGAGAAAGGGGAACCCTCCTACACTGTTGGTGGGAATGCAAGCTGGTGCAGCCACTCTGGAAAACAGCATGGAGGTTCCTCAAAATGTTGAAAATAGAACTGCCCTATGACCCAGCAATTGCACTATTGGGTATTTACCCTAAAGATACAAATGTAGTGATCCAAAGGGACACATGCACCCGAATGTTTATAGCAGCAATGTCCACAATAGCCAAACTATGGAAAGAACCTAGATGTCCATCAACAGATGAATGGATCAAGAAGATGTGGTATATATACACAATGGAATACTATGCAGCCATCAAAAGAAATGAAATCTTGCCATTTGCAACAACATGGATGGAACTAGAGCGTATCATGCTTAGCGAAATAAGTCAAGCAGAGAAAGACAACTATCATATGATCTCCCTGATATGAGGAAGTGGTGATGCAACATGGAGGCTTAAGTGGGTAGAAGAAGAATAAATGAAACAAGATGGGATTGGGAGGGAGACAAACCATAAGTGACTCTTAATCTCACAAAACAAACTGAGGGTTGCCGGGGGGAAGGGGTTTGGGAGAAGGGGGTGGGATTATGGACATTGGGGAGGGTATGTGATTTGGTGAGTGCTGTGAAGTGTGTAAACCTGGTGATTCACAGACCTGTACCCCTGGGGATAAAAATATATGTTTATAAAAAATAAAAAAAAAAATCTTTAAAAAAAAAAAAAAAAAAAAAAAAAAAAAAAAAATGTATTGTATTTTTTTGAAATTATTCACCCCGCCTTTTATCCAGATCATGTCTTTGAAAGGAGGAAGTAGATAATAAATGGAATAATTCATGATTCCCCATTAAATATGAAACTTTCTTTTGCAGAGTTTAGAAAATGAAGTTCTACATAATGTACAAAAGTTGATTAGAACTTTTTTAACCTTTTCAAGAAAAAAACCTTTCACATTAAACAACTGCATGAAGAGGTTTCTTTGGAAAAAGTAAACCAATCAATTCTTTCCACCTATAGCTTTATCATATATATTAAAATGTTGTTCCTTCCCAACATATATTCCCTTATAATACTTATCTAGTTATTAAAATGATGGCAAGAAAAATAGTATACATGGGGCTAGAAATATGACAAGTATCTTAAAAAATGTAACCGATGTTTAAATTACAAAGGGAAAGTCACATAAATTAAAAATGAAAACAAAACATTATTCATGCTCTTTCCAGCAATGTAATGGAAGATAGAGGAAGAGTAAATAATAAAACCTGCATTTAAATTTCTATTATTATTATGACATTTCTTCTAGTGTGGTAATGATATTTCATCATGAGAAGAAAATATATACTTTTATAAATTTATCATTACAAACTAGCCATTGGTATTCCATTAACTACAGTCTTTTTTGCCTTTTTTTAATAAAATAAAAAAAAATTAAGCCAAATGATTATTAGGCTCACAACTGCTCTCTCATTCTATATTTCTTTAATAAGAAATCTGTAGCAAATTTAACTGAAGAGGAATGTCAAGTTCTATTTTCGGGCACAGATGACCTCAATTCTTTGTGTTTTTAAGTTTCTATTTTTGGAATAGTTTGTTTTTCACTAAACAAATTTTAATTTTTCCCATTTAAAAAAAATAAAGAATATATTTTATTCTTTCGAGCTTGAATACTTAAAAGATAACCATCAAAATGTAAGGCATGTGAAGAACCTTTCATATTGTATGCTCTTTAATTACTGTCACAAAGGAGGTATACAATGCACACAGGAACACTGAAGCCAGGATTTTTCACAGGCTTTATGAACACAATCATCAAACTTCTAAGACATACATTTAGTTTCACAGTTAGGAAAAACTAAATTAATAAAAACAAATGTAAATTGAATAATCTGATGCTCTGGTCAGACATCTGTATCTAAATATGTTATTTTCCTGAATGTTGTATTAATAATTTATTGCAAACTATCTCAAACATTTAGAAAATTCTTACTTGTATTAACTAAGAGCATAGGGTACATCACATCAAATATGTGCATTAATAAGAATATTGTAAGAACAAAAAGAAGTATATGTCAGGAGTAAAATATAAGAGCCCTGAATTTGAAACTTAAAAAAAAAAATTTTTTTATATATATATATATATATAGTAGGGATTATAACATCCTTGAGACAGAGAACATGTCATTTGTTTCTTTTGTATTTTCATATAATAATGCAAATGCCAACAAAGTGAAAGCTTGTATATTATTAATATCAAACAAAATAGAATTCAGGAGTAAAAAATTAAAGGAGCATATGAACAACAGAGATTCACAAACAGATTTACTGAGAAATAGAGGAATTAGGAAACAATACACCTAATAACATAGCTTTAAAATTAACAGAACAAGGAGAAATTTATTTATTTATTTATTTAAAGATTTTATATATTTATTTATCTGATAGAGAGAGACACAGTGAGAGAGGGAATACAAGCAGGGGGAGTGCAAGAGGGAGAAGCAGGCTTCCCGCCAAGCAGGGAGCCCGGTATGGGGCTTGATCACAGGACGCTGGGATCATAACCCCATCCGAAGGCAGAGGCTTAACCCACTGAGCCACCACGCACTCTGAGAAATTTATTTTAAAGCATTTTTTCAGAAAATTACAAATAAAGTTAAGGAAAAAAGGATCTGAATAACAATTTTCTAGCTTGACTGAAATAACAGGTTCAATCTAATTATTAATTTCTGATAGCATTTTCTGTATGAAACTGTCTACCAAATAAATACAGAATATATTTATTTTTCCAACATGCAAAAAAATATTTATAAAAATTGTCCAGGTACTGGCCCATACTAGAAATTTGATAAACTAATATCATGTATGGCATATTTAGTGAGCACTAGTAAAGATTCACTCCCCAGTTCTCCACCCATCCCCCCCCATCAAAAAAAACACACAAAAATTATTTATCTGCAAATTTACAAATGTATTTCTAATGTATTCACTGTCTAAAGGGGAAAACTGCCACAAAAAAAATGTTCATATATGTAGAATTGAAACAAAATAAAAACACTAACCAGCAAATCCTGAGGGAAAACTCATCATAGTATTCAAAAAGAAGTTTATAATTTTAATGTACTTGCTAAAAAAACAAAGAACACAGAAACAA
Source organism: Mustela putorius furo (assembly GCF_011764305.1). Lineage (NCBI taxonomy): Eukaryota > Metazoa > Chordata > Mammalia > Carnivora > Mustelidae > Mustela > Mustela putorius. The sequence continues at coordinate 21,707 of NW_025421509.1, read as the reverse complement.
GTGAAGAAGCTAGCTTTTGACTCAGAGCTAGAAAAAAAAAAATCTTAACAAAATGAACAATAACATAAAGTCAAATAAAAGATAGAAAGGGAAATACTAAAGGTAAAGGCTTAAATTAATCCAGAACAAAAAAAACTGACCCATAAAACAAAAGAACTGGTACATAAAAAGACAAATATATCTTGGCAAGTATAATCAAGAAAAATAAAAATAGTCACCAAAATTGTGTCAGGAATGAAAAAGGTAATATAGCTTCTAATTACAGTAATAACTAACTGTTATTGTATATAATAACAACAAATTGATGTTCTCAATATTTCACATGTATTATCTTTTTTAAACTTTACATTTTTTATTAAATAGGTATTATTTTTATTGTCATCATCATCTCCATTTTACAGATGAGAAAACTGTGGCACAAAGAGGGTTTTTTTTTTCTTTTTATATAGAATAAGGGGAGGGGACAGAAAGAGATTTTTTTGTTTTTGTTTTATTCAGTTGAGAGGGAGAGAGAGTGAGCATGAGCATGGGGGAGAAGGAGAAGCAGATTCCCTGCTAAACTAGAAGCCAGACATGGGGCTGGATCCCAGGACCTGGACATCATGGCCTGAGCGGAAGGCAGACGCTTAACCAACTGAGCCACCCAGATGCCCTGGGGAGAGAGATTCTTAAGCAGGCTCCACACCCAGCATGGAGTACCATGTAGGGCTTGATCTCACAGCCCTGAGATCATGACCTGAACAGAAATCAAGAATTGGACCCTTAGCTGAGCAACCCAGGCACCCTAAAGAAGAGTTTAATTAATGAGCTGAAGATCGGAACCCTGTGAATGATGGAGCTGGGATATCAACCCCACCAGCCTAATTTTAAGGCCTGTTATTTGCACTATTATCTTCATACTCCCTCCAAAATATAGAGAATGTTTCTACAGATATAAAAGAGATAAACATTATTAGAAAAGATCACACTAAATATAACAATCTACCTAGATTAATAGATAATTAATTACATTTTTGTACCCTGGGATCATGACCCGAGCCGAAATCTCCATTGAGATTATCATAAAATCTAGATTTTTATCTAGCTTAATAGATACCTATATAAAATATCAAAATATCAATTATCGGTTTGCTAGAGAAGACTTAGAGAACTAATTATAACAATCTTTCCTCTGCCTCCTGACCCTTCTCCCACCAAAGGAGCAAAACTACTTGGTTTTATAGGGAAGTTCTACAAAACTCTCAGTGAGTAAGAAATCCCCATCTCATCAGCAATGTTCTAGAGCACAGAAAAAGGTGAAGAATTCTTTAGTTCATTTTACAAAATCCTAAAAGTGTAGCAAAAGGAAAGAAAATTATAGGTTAAAATCATGCAAAATTCTCTTCCCCTCCCCTCAAAAAAGAACCTCTAGCAAACAGAAATCATAATGAGTAAGTAGGAGTTTGTAGAAAATTACAAAATCTAGTAATTTCAGGATAATCTCAGTGGATGTTAGAAAATTATTTAGTAAACTTCAAAAGTCATTCATAATTAAGAAAAGGAGAAACTGGGGCAACTGGGTGGCTAAGTGGGCTAAGCCTCTGCCTTTGGCTCAGGTCATGATCCCAGGGTCCTGGGATGGAGCCCCACATTGGGCTCTCTGCTCAGCGGGGAGCCTGCTTCCCCTCTCTCTGCCTGCTTCTCCCTCTCTCTGCCTGCTTCTCTACCTACTTGTGATCTGTCAAATAATACAAAAAATCTTAAAAAAAAAAAAGGAGAAACTAAAAAATGAATTCTTTATCTTGGTAATGTGTATCTGATAAATCAACATCTAGATGGTTGTTACCATTCATTGTCTCCATTTGCTTTTTTTTCTCTTGGATAAATATTTACTGTCTGGATTAATGTTCTGTGTCTCACACCTCTATAAATATTTTCTATTATCTTCTCTGTTTTTATTCCATGTGGTAAGAGATATCTTTGCCTTTCTCTTTTATCCTTTCTTTTAATTTAACAAAAAAAGTCCAGCAATCTTTATCCTACGTTTGAAGAATTGTTTTCCTTTAAATTCTTTCATATATCAGGTATGTCTTTGGGCATGTAACATTTTTTACAATTTCTGCAAGGGAACAAATTGGAAATCTTTTTTTTTTTTTTTTTTTAAATAGGAAATCTTTTAAAGCTCTCCTTTTCAATTGAACATAATAAAAAAAAGTAAAAAAAAAAAAAAAAGCTGGAGAACTACTGAAAGAGAATGATAAATCTCCTTTGTGGCTCTTTGAGGAAATAAGTGGGTTTCAATTAAATGACAATAAACTGATTTTGGTACCTTAAAAAAAAAAATAGACAAGGACATCCGAAACCTGGGTATACATTTTTTCCAGTCTTTTTCTGACACGTATTTCATCTCCCTTTGGTTGTCTATATATCTACAGTCCTGAAGCAATTTGTACAATTAAACATGACTAACATCTTTGCTCATTTGAATAAATACAATGCAAATATAGAAAAAAATAAAGCTCTCCTTTTCCCTATAGAAACTTTGTTTCAGCTCAGGTTGAATGTTCTCTTCCTTAATCTTTTTTTCTTTTGTACTGTGATATTTTTTCCAATAACGGAAGATATTTGTCGAATCCTAATAATGAAGTTTTAGCTCTCTTAATGTAGGCAGTGTGCTTGGGTTTCCTCTGTTGGTAAGCTCCATTCTTAGATACATAGGTCAGGAAAGGATGGACAGGTTACTCCTTGCACCAATGCCATATGAAAAGGATTAGCACCAGGCATCAGCTTCCTGACAGGAACTCAGGCCAACTGTTACTTTTCTTTAAAATGTTTTGCACCTATGGTATTTGTCTTTCTCTGACTGACTTATTTTTAGTGTAACATCCTCTAGTTCCATCCACATCATTGCAAACTGCAAGATTTCATTCTTTTTTATGGTGAGTAATATTCCACTGTGTGTGTGTGTGTGTGTGTGTGTATCACATCTTCTTTATCCATTCATCTGTTGATGGACATCTGGGCTTTCTCTATATTTTCCCAAGACAAATACCATATGATTTCACTCACATGTGGAATTTAAGAAACAGAACAGATGAACATAGGGGAAGGGAAGGAAAAATAAGATAAAAACAAAGGGGAAGACAAACCATAAGAGACTCTTAAGTATAGGAAACTGAGGGTTGCTGGAGGGCAGGGGTGTGGGAGGATGGGGTAACTGGATGATGGGCATTAAGGAGAGCACATGATGAAACGAGCACAGGTGTTATATGCAACTGATGAATCACTAAATTCTACCCCTGACACTAATAATACACTATATGTTAGCTAAACTGTATTCAAATAAAAACATTTTTAAAAATGTTTTGCACCTATGCTCATGAGGGATGTTATTCGATGGTTTTCCTTTTATATAATGACTTTTTCTGGTATTGATATCAGTGTAATGCCAGTCCCAGAGAATGAGTTGAGAAGTGTCTCTTCTTCTATTTTCTTGAAGAATTTATGCAAAATTGGCAGGGTGCCTGGGTGGCTCAGTGGATTAAGCCACAGCCTTCAGCTCAGGTCATGATCTCAGGGTCCTGGGATCCAGTCCCATGTTGGGCTCTCTGCTCAGTGGGGAGCCTGCTTCCCCCCCTCTCTCTGCCTGCTTGTGATCTCCCTCTCTGTCAAATAAATAAATAAAATCTTAAAGAAAAAAAAAGAATTTATGCAAAATTGGCATTATTTCTTCCTCAATTGTTACATAGAATTCACCAGTGAAATCATTATGGGCCCAAATTTCTTTGTGGGAAAATTTTAAACTATGAATTCAATGTCTTTAATAAATATAAGCCTATCCTGTTACCTATTCCTAATGAAGTAAATTTTGGCACTCTCCTTCAAGAAATTTAGCCATTTCACAGGAGTTGTTGAGTTTATCAGCATAAAGCTTATTACTTAATTAGCATTTTAATATTTGTATAAGCTATAGAGATATGCATTCTCTCTTTCATTTCTGAAACTGGTTAATTTGTGTCTTCTCTCTTTTTCTGCGATCAGTCTGACTAGAAGATCAATTTTATAATCTTTCCAAAGAACCAGTTTTTACTTACATTGTTTTCTCCATTTTCCTGTTTTCTGCTTTTATTTTATTATTTCTTTCTGGACTTTAAATTTGCTTTCTTTTTCTAGTTTTTTAAAATGAAAGCTTAGGGCACTGACTTTAAGCATTTTTGTTTTTTCTAAAATAATCATTTTTAGATGCTATGAACTTCCCTTTCAGCCCTGCCTTAGCTGCATCCCATATATTTTGACATGCTGTATTTTCTTGTCATCCAGTTCAAAGTATTTTACCTTGCAATTTCTCCTTTGATCCATGGGTTATTTAGAAGTATGTTATCCAGTTTCAAAACTTATGGCGATTTTCCAGAGACCTTTTTTGCTGTTATGTCTAACTTTAATCAATTGTTGTAAGGCAAAATGATTTTTAGGATTTAAATACTTTTAATTACATTCAAATTTGTTTTATGGCTCAGAATATCATCTCCTTTGATAAATATTCCATATACACTAAAAATAATGTGTGTTATGCTGCTGTTTGGTGGACTGTTCTGTAAATGTCAATTATTTAAGTTGATTGATGGTATTGTTCCAGTCTTCAATACATACCCTTACAGATTTTTCTACCAATTATTGATACAGCAGTGTTGGAATCTCCAACTATAATTATGGACTCGTATGTTTCTCCTTTTCTTTCTTTCAGCTTTTATATTATGTCTTTTGAAGTTCCATCATTAGTAGCATAAACAGTATTACATTTTCTTTTTTTAAGACTTTATTTATTTATTTGTCAGAGAGAGAGAGAGCACAAACAAGGGGAGCAGCAGGGAGGGGGAAGCAGGGAGCCCCAAGTGGGGCTCGATCCCAAGGCCAGGGGATCACAACGCCAGCCTAGGGCAGATGCTCAACCAACTGAGCCACCCATGTGCCCCAATATTACATTTTTTGATGAGCCAACTCCTTTTAATCATTATGAAATAGCACTTTTTACCCCTGGTAATATTCCATCCACCTTCTAAAAATGTTATTTCTACAAATCCTGGAATCTCTCATTTTTTACCCCTTCCTTTCCATTATGTTAAGATTTTAGAATCTTCTGTACTTCTACGTGGTTATTTCAAATATAGGAAAGAAATGTACTTAACATCCATCTTGACCTTGATGTTGAAGTGGAAAAAAACTGTAGGCTGAGCTAACTTTAAGATAAATCCCTAGTTTAGCAACATATTTCTTTGGCTATTCTGGTTGTAGGACAAGAGATTGTTTTGGACAAGCTTAAAAAGATTTTATGGAAATCTGTATCAGGATTAATCCTTATGAGTTGAACCCAGAGGGAGACTGTAGATAGTAGGAGTGATAGTAGGAGTTCAGGAGACATCTGGAAATCTGATCTTTGATGGAGGTCTGGTCCATTTTTTTCTTTTCCTCCTAGCTTATTCATTCCTTTCTCTCTAAGAATATTTTTTTTTCTATCTTATTGCTCATGCTTCTTTATAACATTAGATCACTTTGGTTGAATTACTCCATTTCTCTATGCCTTGGTCTCTGGGAGTAACAATTCTTCACACAATTATTGTAAGGATCACTTTAAACAGAGACCAGCACACAGTATTTATTTAATATCTCTTACCTGTTACTATCTTACCTGAAATAAAACCTAGTTAAGAGATGCAGTATTTATGACAAACTGTCTAAATGCCCATTTTATTGTTTATTAGGTGTGCAAAGTTCTATTTTATTGCTCTATTTTTCTTATAGAAGGCCATGTAATAACTTTCCTTTGGAATTTAGAATCAGGAAAAAAGCTTGTCTCTGTGAAGAACTTGCATGTTTTCCTCTCATCAGGTAATGAGAACTTTATAGTCCATCACATCTCCCCTTTTGCCCAACCTGCCCAGAGGTTCGGACTGAAACTATATTGATTTTAATGGGCAGCATTTGTACAGACTTTTCCTTTATTTACCTCTCATTTTCTATTTATAATCTGACACCTGTGTAATATAAAATGTTAACTTTAAGTTTTTTCAATCCTTTCTAGAAAGAAAGCAAGAAATAAAGTGTTACTTTTATGTAAGTCAGAAGAGTGTTAAAAAAGAATGAAATACAATCCTTACTTTCAAAGATCTCTTAAGCCTAGAGCAGAGTCCTTTCCTTATGGCAATTCACAGTGAGAAAGACATTTTCCACAGCAGTTTGGTACAGGCACATATATATTTTATATATGTATGCATACAAAACAAAAGTTGAATGCACTAATCCTCAAAATGTTCTAATCTCTTTATAAATATTAACTTAATTATTCCTTGTTATCATTCTATGAGCCAGGCCCTATTATTATCCCTGTTTTTCATATGAGGAAACAAGAGACACAGAAAGGATAAATAACTTGACTCAAGTCAAGCAGTTATTTTGTCAGTGTCAAGCTGGGATTTGAGTCCAGGATGTCTGGTTTTAGAACTCATGCTCTGTTGCATTACTGCTGGTAACCTCCCAATATTTAGCCTTACTCTATGCAATATATTCTTTTCTACTCTATTTTACTACACTCTCTTTCCTTTTTAAAAAGCTAGTCATGGGGTGCCTGGGTGGCTCAGTCGGTTAAGCATCTGCCTTACCTACCTTCAGCTCAGGTCATGAACCCAGGGTCCTGGAATGGAGCCCTGCACTGGGCTCTCTGCTCAGCAGGGAGCCTACTTCTCCCTCTGCCTGCAGCTCCCCCTGCTTGTGTCCTTTCTCTCTGTGTGTCAAATAAATAAATAAAATCTTAAAAAATAAAAAGCTAGTCATGATCCCCAAACCCCAAGTCCCCAAATGGTTATGGGTCATAACCATACCCGCAGGGAGTCACAGTCTATAATTTGTCAAACATTAATCAGAAGGGAGAAAAAAAAAAAACTTACACATATATGATTGTCAATGGCTATTCAGAGAGTTCAAGCAGGAGCTCTGAACTCTACCCTATTGCTGAGGATGGCTCTAAGGAAGCCTCACAGAGCAAGAAAAACAGTTACTGGAAAACAGAAGTTTCCCCAGTACACAAGGCATGGGGCTGGGGGAGGAGAAAGGCATTTCAGGCAGAGCACATACACAAGGCTATGAAGGGTAAAATATCATCATTCATTGATCCCCTAAGCATGTGCCAAGCACTGTATGAGTACTATGGATGCACATGTGACCAAAGCAGTCATGGCTCCAGCCTTTTTGAAGCTTGTAGTCTAGTAGAAGAAACGAAGTAGCAATGACAATGCAATGCTATGGGTGCCACGATGGGAACAGCCACTAGTAATACAGCTGTAGTACATTTTATTACAGATATAGTCACAGGTTTATGGAAGATAGTGAAGCCATTTAAGAATGAGTAAGAGTTAGCCATGAAATGATAAGGGGAAAAAGCATTCTAGGCCAAGGGAATGGCAATGCACTCAACTGGTGAGATGAGAGAAACTGTGGTTTAATGAAGACCTGTGTAAACCCAAAGACAGAATAGTGTAATGGTTTGAGGAGGGGTTCTGGAACCTGACTGCATAGGTTCAACTTCCTGTTCTTCTGTTTATTTGCTGTGTGACTGTGAGTAAGTTACCTAATATATTTGTGCTTCAGTTTCCTAAGCTATAACTGGAACTAAGAAAGACTTTTCTATGATTAAATGAATTAATACATGTGAGACACTTAGAGAAGTTTCTGAGACATGGTAAGTGCTCAACAAATGTTAGTCATTAATATTATTTTGGTAAATAATAAATTTCAAAGTGGGATGGTGGAGACTGCACAGACTAAGGTGTGGTCAGCCTTAGTTAAAAAATACTGATTGAGTGCCTAGTATGTGCTGGGTACTCTTATAGGTACTAGAAACTTAGCAGTGAACAAGACATTGTCCCAGTTGCTCAAGTCGGTTCACAAGGCATCATCTTTGGTTACTTCCTTTACTCACTCCCACATTCATTCTGTTGGTAAGCTCTGATCTCCCTATTATCTAAATATATTCTAAATCAAACCATTTCTTATAATTTCTACTAGATCTACCCTGGCCAAGCTGCCATCATCTCTCACTTGGGCTGTTACCCAGGCAAATATCCATGGAGCAGTCTTAGTGATCCTTTAAAAAGGAAGTTACATCACAGTGTTCCCTACTTAAAATGCTCCAGTGATTTCCCAAGATACCTAGAATAAAACTTAAGCACTTCAAAATTATTCTAAGTAACTTCTAACCCCTTAGGAATAATGTGAATGTAATGAAAAAAATAAAAGGGCAAAAGAAGTTTGGAAAGATTCTTTCCCATTGATTACCTAAGAGTTTTGGAAGACACATCACTTTGTGAATTAATGCATAATTAATTTTAATTAAGAACTGAGGGGATCCATATCAGTGAATTTCTAACAACCAAACTCCTTAAAAAAAAAAAAAGTCCAAGATGAAACCAAACTAGCAAATCAAAACATATTGTTTTCCTAAAAAATATATTTCTTATTTCCCTGCCATATGAAAGAGAGTAAGGTGAACAAAACAATACTTTGTTACTAAATTTCAATTATTTAATTCCAGCACAATGTAAACACACTGAAAAGAGTACCTGAAGGGCCTGGTCATTACTTGCCTTTCCAAGGTATATCCCCAGAGAATTCGACTTTTTTTTTTTTTTTTTTTTTTAGAATTCGACTTTTTATTAGTGGCTATTTCTTTTGACTTCCCCTTTCAGATGTCATTTCACTGTGTTAGCCTCCTCTTCACAGTTTCAATCCATGAAAAATTAGGAAAATGAGAGTTTTTCACAGAAAACAATATAGCCAAGCTTATGAAATCGGACAACCCAATTTTATAGACATTTCTAAGTCAACTGACTTGTCCTAAAGATGGCTGCACACTTCCCTCTTGATAGTAAAATACCATTTTTTTCTAGAGCTTTTCTTGTTTATGCCAAAGTTTGCATGCATATACTGATGTTGGTTAACCTAAATCTGATATCTTACTTAGTGGGATAGCACTGATATTATTTTTAGTGGAAGGAGACTGTCAAGTTTTACCCAGGGTGTGTGGATTATGGTGAAGAAGATGTCATTCTTCTCTATCTAGATTTTCTCACAATATTTGATTTTAATATGATTTAATATGATTACATTAACTTGAAGAGAAGTGCTTAAAATATATAAAAGATGTTTATATAGCCATATGTAGAAAACAGAGATAAAGTGAAATCACAATTATATATATATATACACACACACACACATATGCATATTATACACATACATATACACACAAAAACACAATACTATATATATTTATAAACATACACACTATATATAACTATATATGTGTATATATATAGAACCTTCTAAGATCAAAGAAAGTACAGATTATTTAAAATGATCTTAGAGAGGGGCACCTGGGTGGCTCAGTCTGTTAAGTGTCTGCCAAAGGCTCAAGTCATAATCTTAGAATTCTGGGATTGAGCCTCAAATCAGCCTCCTTGCTTTGCAGGGAACTTGCTTCTCCTTCTCCCTCTGCCTGCCACCCCTGGCTTGTGATCGCTCTCTCTCTCTCTCTGACAAATAAATAAATAAAATCTTTAATAAATAAATACATAAATATATAAAATGTTCTCAGAGTACCATTCCAAACAAAATTTAAGTCTCTAAATAATTTTAAAATGATTAAAGAAAATTATCCTCTATACATTTATACATTCTTTTTATTTCTTATAACTAGACATTTAAAATTTTTTATTTCAAAAGAGAATGATAATGAAAATAATTCTTGAAAAATGGTGGTGTAAGAAGCTCCATCAATCTGTCTCCCAACCTAGACACTAATTGTAATCTGTTGTAATTATTTTAGAGTGCTAGACTCTACTGAAGCTTTGCCACTTCCATGGGAAGGCTTGGGCAGTAAATTGTGACCAATCTGCTCAGTTTCAACTCTCAGCTCAGTGGCAGCTACTCATCCACCCAGCCCCATGGCAGGCATCCATGCACTAGGTTCCAGGTCCAGCATACAAACATGCTTCCAGGAACCAGGATAGGCAATAAGGACCCTGTCTTGGGGTTCTGTGTTCTGGTCATTGATTGTTCCTTCTGATCATGGAGAGGCAGATACAGAATAGGGCAGCTGTTATTGCACATATACCTCTATTCTTATAAGCTCCTACCTTTCAGTCTGAAGCAACTTTCAGGAGATTCAAAGAACTGGTGCTATTCTGGCACCATTCTTTTCCCCTTCATTTTTTCTCTTTTTTACCCTTTAAAAGACAGATGTTAAAAGCTAGGGCATTCGAAAGTAAATGTACATGGCGGAATTAGTCACCACACATGCCTAAGGAAGACTGCAGGCTCAAAAAGACCTAGGACAACCTTAAAAGTACACTTCAGGCTACACCTTGTCATGAAGACAGACTACAACAATAAAACAAAACAAACCAGAATCAAACAAAAACAAAATAGCAGCAAATGCTGTAAAAGGTGAAGAAACTGACTACCAGAGTTTTTAACAACAACAACAATAATAACAAAATCAAAAGGTATACAAACAGGAAAGTATCCCATTGAAGGACACAAAAAAATAAGCCAACTGAAACTATCCCTAAGAAAGACCAGATGATACAGAAAGAGTATTTGACCAAGTTCAATACTGTCATGATAGAAACACCTAACAAATAAAAATAGAAGGAAACTACCCTCAACATAATAAAGCCATATATGAAAACCCACAGCAAACATAATAATCATGAAAGACTGAAAGCTTCCCTCTTAGATTAGGAATAAGGCAAAGTATCCAATTTTATCACATCTATTCAATACAATAATGGAAGTCCTAGCCAGAGCAATTAGACAAGAAAAAGAAGTAAAAGGCATTCAAATTGGAAAGAAAGAAGTAAAATGATTTGTTTCCAGTGTTGTAGAAACCCTATCTACAAAACCCTAAAGATTGCACAAAAAAAGCCATCAGAATTCAGTGAATTAGCAGGATACAAGTTCAATACAAAAAATTCAGTAGATATCTATAAACTAACAATAAATAATCTGAAAAGGAAATTTAAAAAACAACTTACAATAGCAACAATATATAAAAGAAAATACTTAGGAGTTAAGTAAGGAGATGGAAGACTTATATAATGAAAACCATAAAATATTGTTGGAAAAAGCTAAAGAAGACATATCTAAATGGAAAGACAGACATATAAACCAAAATAGAGAGTCAGAAATCAACCTTCTCCTGTATGGCCAAGTGATTTTTAATAAGGATGTCAAGACTATTCAATGGGGAAAGGACAGTCTTTTCACAACTGACGGCCAGAAAAGATATCCAAAAAATATGAAATTAAACCCTTACCTAACAATGTATATATAAATTAAAATGGATCAGAAAACTAAACATAAGAGCTAAATCTATAAAACAGAATAAAACTTAGGACAAAAACCTTACAACATGGGTTTTGGCCATGATTTCTTGGATATGACACAAAATGTACAGACAATAAAAGACAAAACAGATGAATTGGACTTCATGAACATTAAAAACATTCATTATCAAAAGATACCATAAACAGAGTGAAAGGCAACCTAAGGAATAGAAGAAAATAATTGCAAGTCATATATCTGATAAGGGATTAACACCCACAATATACAGACAACTCGCAAAAGTTAATAGCAAAACACAACTCAATTCAAAAATGGTCAAAAGACTCGAATAGACATTTCTCCAAAGAGGATATCCAAATGACCAATAAGCACATGAAAAGATGCTCAACATCACTAATCATTAGGGAAATGGAAATCAAAACCACAATAAGATACCACCTCATACTCGGTATAATGACTACTATCATAAAAGTAGAAAAAAAAAAAAAACAATGTTGGTGAAGATGTGACAAAATTGGAACCCCTGTATGTTGTCAGTGAGACTATAAAATGGTTATAGCCACTCTTGTAGCAGAATGATAGTTCCTAAAAAAAGTTTAAAATAAAATTATAAATTATTTAGAAACTACACTTTTGGGTTTTTAATCAAAAGAATTGGAAACAGAGTCTTGAAGAGTTATTTGTACACCTATGTTCATAGCAGCATTATGTAGCTAAAACATGGGTGTAACCCAAGTGTTCATTAATGAATGAACGGGTAAGCGAAATATGGTCTATACATACAATGAAATATTATTCAGCCTTAAAAAGGAAAGAAATTCTTATGTATGCTACAACATGGATGGACCTTGAGGAAATTGTGCAAAGTGAAATAAGCCAGTCACAGAAAGATAACTACGGAATGATTTTAATTATATAAAGTATTTATATGAGGAGTCAAAATAACAAAGGTAGCACAGTGGTTCCAAGGAGCTGAGGGGTGAGGTATTGTTTATTGGCTACAGAGTTTCAGTTTTGCAAGACAAAAAGAATTCTGGGGTAAGGTGGTGGTGAGTATGAATATATTTAATGCCATGAACTGTACACTTAAAAAACAGTTAAAATGGGGGGCCCCTGGGAGGCTCGTCCCACTGATTCAACCCCTGTGGTACCTGGGTGTTTATCTCCTTTTATCACTCTGTTCCTTGTTCATGAAAGAGCAATTTCCCAGATGATTTCCAAATAGAGGAGGGCCATTGTGCACTTCCAGGTTTATAAGCTATTATGAGAAAAGCCATGTTCTTTGGCTATATTCCTTACATGTAAAGCAATTTTATTATAATAATGGTAAGTTTAAGCAACTTGTAGAAATGTTTTAAGTGTTTGGAATAGCTTAACAGGCTGTACAAATTGTGTTGCATGGTACAGCATAAGTTAGCTTATGAAAAACTCCTTTTAAGTTGAGATTTAAAAAAAAATTTCTCTTCATTGGTTAGCATTACTAAGTTTGAAATGATCTCTTATTAAAAACTCTGAACATGGGACGCCTGGGTGGCTCGGTTGGTTGGGCGGCTGCCTTCAGCTCAGGTCATGATCCCAGCATCCTGGGATCGAGTCCCACATCCGGCTCCTTGCTCGGCAGGGAGCCTGCTTCTCCCTCCGCCTCTGTCTGCCAGTGCTCTCTCTCTCTCTCTGACAAATAAATAAAATCTTAAAAAAAAAAAAAAAACAAAAAACTCTGAACATGATGAACATGATACCTAGTAAAAAGCAAAATATGTGACTGTACATATTTATAGAAAAGTGATAAATTAATATTAATACTTAAATCAACATATAAAGTTAATGTGAAGTATTTAGGTTATTTATATTAATTAATAAATGCTTTAAAAGCAAAAAAAATCAGTGACAGTTAAATAGCTAAAGTGAGGGTTGTGTATATGTGCTTCATATAGAGAATCTCTCTTAACTTTTGTAAGAATTTCCCATTATTACTCTGTTCTCAAAATAGGTAGGGAAATCAGAAATTAGAGAAATCATGTAAACTGCTTAAGATTACACAGGTATTAAGCAGCAAAATCAAATTTCCAACTGAGGAAGAAATCGGCTCCCATAAAAGCCAGAGCTGTAATGTCACGATTCCTATGCTTTTACCTTACAAAGAATTTTTTTTTAATCTAATAGAGCTGCTAAGTTTAAACACCATATATGAAAATATTTTAAAGCAAACTTTTAAAGGACATAAAGACATAAGTTACTAAGAAATTGGCATTTCTGTGTTCTGTTGACATTTGAAATATTTCCTCCTTTTTTATTTATTTAGACTTAGTTTTGATGAAAGCCTGTGATCTTTTTTACACCTAGGGAAGAATTCTTTTTTAAAGTTCCTTCCAACTACATTTACTAAATTCTAAGATTTTAAACTTTATTCATATCAATATTCTTTTTAAAAAAAGTTATGGTCAGAACAAGTCATTTCTTTCCTAGTTTCACATCCTAGAGATCTGTTGCTGAAGATAACACTAGAATTTTTGAAAGTAAGCAAATAAATGAAAGTAAATAAAAAAGAAAGTTACCCTTCCTCTTTTCCTATTATTAGTTTCTGCTATTGCTTAATATTTTATATCCATGAAAGGGTAAGGAATAATCACTTCTCCATTTCAGAACATCAAAATCCTGTCTCTCTTTCTCAAGTCAGGAAGACCTTGAAACACAGTCAGCTACCCAGAAAGAAAGAGAGGCCACTTCCTTTCCCTCTCTTCCCTGCCTGTTCCTATTAGTTACCCAACCATTTATTCGGCAACTGTCCATTTCAGAAAGTTAATTTGCAAAAACTCCATACAGAATTTCACTTATTACTTTACAAGAGAGCAAAATGTTTTGGAGTGAAAACAAAATGGTTTCACAAAATTATTTAGAAGTAAACAAGACTGATGAAGCAGAGGAACAGCACACTGGAAGGAACCTAAATTCCCATAGGGTTGGGTGAAATATAACCTGAATAAACGTCTTCACCCCCCTTAAATATACTCTGACTACCTGGTCACTGTACAGATCCAGGTGCTAAATTTGCCTGTAACAAGAATATCTGTGGTTTGTAAAAGCACGTTTAGAAGACAATTTTGAAATAAACTTAAGATGGAAACTTAACATTGGCAAAATGCTACTTTAACTGCCAAAGTACAAATCAGTTCGAAATGAGGAAGAGGAGAAAGGCTTTAAAAGCTATGAAAATACATGGCTCTTTGTTTCTTTATAACTCAAACTCATTGAATATGGTAACTGACAGTTCTAATTGCCACTGTGTTGACAAAGTGATGCTTAGCACACTTCAGCTGATGATGCTGAAAGGTGCTCTGCAAGAAAGCAGTATCTGAGAGATGCACAGTTTTGAACTAAACCTATTCTTCTTCATAATAGAACGTGATATCTGCAGCAGAAAGTAATACTGAGCAGATTAGCATTTTCGGTCCCTTGATGATTTTGTTTATTTGTATCCTCATATACACAGCCGAAGCTATAAAAACTGCCCCCCAGAAATTTTTCTTTGAATCTACAAACGATACTTTCATTACTTAGCTACTCAAAGCAATTACAATATGATAATAAGTGACACTTTCAATCCTTAAAAAAAAAAAATACGATACTCTGACAATATAAGACAGAATAAAAAACAAAGTACAAAACCACAACAGGATCTTTCAGTTGTTAAAAGTCAGTCAAATACTATTGATGAACTATTTGAAGATTTATCTAAGAAAGTCAAATTGTCAATGTCAATTATATTGTACATGAGTACAAAATGTGGGGGGAAATGTACCGAGTAGGCACACAAATAACCCAGTCGCTTAAAAAGAAATGAAGCATACTGAAATTCTTCTGTAAATGTAGATAATGAGAAACCCAGAAATCCTTTGCTTAGGAACTACTTTACCCACTCCAAAGTAAAATGATCCCCCATCAATGGGTTTGGCTATCCCAGGAACAACTACTCTAGCTTGTCATGCTCAATTACTTGTTTTTAAATTTTATACCCCCTACTTGTATACATAAAAACACTTCTTTGAGGAATTAAGCTGCTATGATTCAATATTCAAACCAGATGAAAATATTGTAACCAAAGAATAGTCACAATAGTTAACCTATTTCATGGTGTCAGTCTGACCTCTTTTTTCCCCTCATTCATTCATTTAACTTGCAGGTGTTGACTTCGACCATGTGCCAGGGTACACAGAGTCATGGCTCTGTTCCTGTGCAGATCCATTCTGCTGGGCATGAAGACAGTTGACATGCAGGCTCCCAGTGCAAGAGGGAGACCAAGCTGCAGCAGAAAATAGAGCCAGATGATTTAGCTGAGAGTAAAACAGAGGTGGGATGAGGGCTACTGGATTATGAGGTCAGGGAATGGCAGACTAAAGAGGTCACATTCAAGATGACTGACACTGTAGGACAAGAAAGTGTCAGCAATAAGGCCACAGTGAATGGAGGAGGAGTGGAGAAAATGGGAGATAAAGTCAGAGAGGTCAGGGAAATCAAAATCACACACAGTAAAGTCCCAAACCATGATACACACCTTAGAACTTGGAAAGCTCTCAGAGGGTTTTAAGCAGGTGAGTGTCATGATCTAATTTTTTTCAAAAGAGCACAAGCAGAGGCATCATCCTGAGATGAGAATAGGAATTCCACCAATTTTTGATAGAAGGAGGCTGAATTTCGGCCAGAGTTAGAGGGGATTGGAGAAGAGCAGCTGGGAGACTATTCTAGTGATCTTGGCAAGGGATGATGGTGGCTATGCAATGAAGAGAAGCAGATGAAGACAGGATATATTTAGGAGTTACATCTGATAGAACATAGTGATGGATTAGATGGGGGAGCCTGGTGAAGTCAGGGTGCATGCAACTCAAAGCTGCCTTGGTGCCACTTGCTGAACTGAGGAAAGACTGTGGGGGATTATTTGGTCGGGGAGGTGAAGGAAAGTAGGGGTAAATCAAGAGTCCAGTTTGTGGCCAGATTAATTTTAGAGTGTCTTAAGCACCCAAGTAGGTATGTAAAGGAGGCAGTTGGATATAAAAATTTGGAGCTCAATGGAGAACTCAGGGCTATAAATGTGTGATAGTCGTTAGGGTACTGATGTACTTAAGACTGGATCCAGGGGGGAGTGCCGCTGGAATAGAGGGCCTAGGACTCAGCCCTAGGACAACCCACCACTGAGGGTTTGCAAAGAGAAAGCCAGCCTCAGGAGGCACAGAGTCTGGAGGAAAACTATAGAACATGGCATCCTGGAAGCCACCGGTACAGAGTGACCAATGAGAGAGCGCTCAACTCTATCAAATGTTGTGAAGACGTCAAGCAAGATGAGGACAGAAACGTGATCATTGTATGTGGTAAAAATGGAGGTGTTAGTCACTCCCAAACTGGGAGATTTCTGTGACTTCTGGGACCAGACACCTATCTAGAGTCAATTGATGCAGGAATGGGTGCAAATACTGAGACAGTGCTTCTGGTTGCTTTGAAGGGTAGAGGAAAAATGGGAGAGAACCTGCGTGGGGTGGGTGGGGGTGTGTGCAGATAAGAAGTCAAGGGAAATACTAAAGGAGTTATGAATGCTAGTGAGATGACTGATCCAGTTGAAAGGGAAAACGATGATGTAGAAGAAAAACATGTTTAATGTGGAGAAAGTCTCGGAACAAGTAAGAGGGGCATGGATGGTATCCAGAGCACAAGCATGAGGCATCATCCTGAGATGAGAATAGGAATTCCACCAATTTTGATAGAAGGAAAAGTCACAGAGTCTGAGTTTACATATAAGTCAACTGGTGGTGTTTTTTGGGTTAGATGATGAGTGCACATACATATTATGGGATATCAAAGCTAGTGGCTATCAATTATACAGTGACATATATACAACCATCTTACCATCTTTATATATATGTAATATATATTACCATCGAAAAGAATACACAAAGCAGTATATACAGACTTAGAGGTATATCTTAGATATGCTTTTTTTCTTGTTGAAAATTTGATTCATCAATTTCTTCTTCCACTTGTATACTGAGGTTCTGTGAAGTACCAGTTTGGTAACGTTTATAATGCCACCAAACAGGAAAACCAAACTCAAAATCTGTCTTCTGTAGTAGGATTCATCTGACCACCTTAGTTTTCTCTGATTTCCTCTATACCTTGAGGCTACACTTCACAATACAATCAGCACTCATGCATTCCATTTTCTTTTCCTGTTCATAAATCTTATCATCTCAAATTGAGACAAGGACCTTATTATCTCAAATTGAGACAAGGAGACAAATATTGTACGAAAAGATATCATCACTGTCTCTCCCACTGTAAAAAACCTGGTATTAGGTACGAAGTAGGCACTTAAAATGCTTGCTGACCAATTTATCTTTTCAGAGTTGACTGACTAATAAAAAGTTTTACATAGCAATTCCTTGGTTAACAGAATATACATAATTCTCTTCCTCACGGTACCTTGCTGAGTATTGCTGAGAGTGCGGAAATAATTCATCAGTTTTCTCCTTTACATGCTATTCAATTAGTTTGTGTCTGTGGCAAAGTCTAGAATATATATCAATCAAAAGCAGAAGAGTGAGCTAAGTACCAGCTATCTTCCTACTAAGGTTTGCATCCACTATCCTAGCCTTTGGTCTAAAAACATATTCAGCTGCAGGAAACTGGAGAATGAAATTGTAAGGCTGGAGAATTACTTGTTACTTGTTTTCTGTAGCATATTATGGATTTGAAATCAATTCGGTAATACCTTTAATGAAAAAAAAACAGATATTAGAGAGCATAGTCATCAGCAAATCCTATTCTGCACTGCTTTAAAGTTTTCTTCAATGCAGACTGAACATTTTAACAGATTTTTAAGTGCTGTATATGGATTTCTAGCTTGTTAAAATATGTGAAGTATAAGTTTAATTCCAAAATTTAATATCTATTATTATTGTCAATTACAGATACTTGGATATCATTATATTTAAATCAGAATGAAAATATCACCTGTATATATTTTTCTTTTTACGTAATTTATTATCAGACAATATTAACTTTTAAATTTTTATCCAACAGGTTTACCAAGGAAAGTTAATAAATTAACAATCAGGTGGTGCTGGGGGTTGCTCAGTGGGTTAAAGCCTCTGCCTTCAGCTTGGGTCATGATCCTAGGATCCTGGGATAGAGCCCAGCAGGGAGCCTGCTTCTCTCCTCTCTCTCTGCCACTGCCTCTCTGCCTACTTGTGATCATCTGTCTGTCCAAATTAAATATGTCAAATAAATAAATAAAATCTTAAAAAAAAAAAAACTAGTCCCAAGGGTTTAAAAAAAAAAAAACAATCAACAATCAGGACATTTAACCAAAAAATCCCAGATACTACTACATGGCAGTCAATAGTGTTCTGAGCAAGACAGTGATTAAAGGTATTGTAAAATTTTGTCACGTTTTAAAATAAAGTAGCTGCTGACAGAATGAACTATTCCATTTTCCCACACTATATGCAAGTTTGACAGCTAGTAAGGGTAATATCTAATAAATATGAAACATATCAAGTAACTTGGAATTTTAGACTCTATGAAAAACTATACCAAAATATCATTAAGAAAACACTCTTTCCATATAGACTCCCATAGCACTAGACAATATGAATTGGGAGGGTGTTTTTAACAAAAAAAAATTTTTGAGGCTGTAAAAAACTTTACAAGCTTGTATACCAAATATTCTAATTGAAGGAAGGGGGAGAAGGAAAGTCATTTAACATGAGTTTCATAAGATGTATGCATATTTATATTAATTTTCCATTTTTAAAAAAGAAGAGTCAATGCCTGCATCTAAAGATCGATGATAACATGGTCACAAAGGAAGAAGGGGTAAAGTAATAAAGCAGAGAAATACTACATCTTTTCAGCTATTAATTTGGTAGGTTTTTCTTGATACTCATTTCTTCTGTTCTAACCTACAAAGGTTTTTATAGTTTTTTAGAGTTAAACATAAGTTTCTAACTAGTGATAAAATGGCAAAGTTTATAATGTTCATTGATAAAATAAAATAAATCCAGACACAGTTTTTTTTTTTTTTAGAATTATTTAAAAAGCAACCTGATAACCTATGATGCATTCATTATTTTTGGGTATCTTTTGGTGGTGGGTGAGAGGAAACCGGGATACATTAGTACAAGAAATTTTTGTTTTAAAAAAATCACTAGGAAAAAAAAGATATGATCTTTCTCTAAAAGCTTTTTTCTTCCCATGAAGGCAAATACACCTTAAAATGGAAAGTTAATAAGCATTAACATGGCATAGACTATAACTAAAATTATTACAAATGTGTGCATAGTATATTAATCTTGGTAAAAATATTGAGAATTTGAAGGCCATAAAAATTTAAACCCTTTTGGATCATGATGTGAAGATCATCATAGACATGACTTATCATTATTTAATATGAGCTTTAATTTTTAAATGGCCATGTTCCGCATGTGAAATAGGTGTACTATACATGAAAGCGAATTGAAATTTCAATAAAGAATCAAGACAAAAGAAACAAACTTTATATATAAGTACTTTTAAGAGGTTATACTTACGCAGCAACCTCCTCTTTGATTTTGTGCCAATCCTTTGAAATTCTTCTCCTCGCATTTGGTAATGATCTATGTCATCTTTTTTCTTTGATCAACCGAGCCACCTAAATGAAATGGAAAGAAATAATAAAGCACATGGCTTTATCGAAGTTGAAAAGCCTCCCAAACATATAAAATGCGAGAGAGCATAAATATTTAAGTGGTATAATTACCAAATATCGTATAAATGTTTATACAGTAGCTATAAATTATTGATTAATGAATTTTCCAAATGTTTCATTTTTCTTGAATGTTAATAAGATAGGGAAGAATTCTTAAACTCAGTATGCAACACAACATCAGCAACACATGTAAAACAACTCAATGAATTCGCAATTACTGAAAGAAAGGAGGGAGTTTTCTCGCCAAAACGTTTTTTTAACTTCTCTTCCATTGTGACTCATGTTTGCTTCAAACATTATAATTTTGGTACCAATACAGAACGTCAGTGATTCTATTTGGCCCAGGATTTTAAACACAAAGAACACCTGACTTTGATACAAACATGCAAACATTTATCTGTTCCAAACATTACCAAATTTTTGCTCTGAGAATGTTGTTTGACGAGTGTGTTTTTATGTCAAACATAAAAATTCAAATTAATTATTTAAAAGTTGGACTTTAAGAAGACTTTAATGTGAACTCAAATCTATTACAGCTGGTATAGTGTATTTTTCATTCAAACTCCCATTACAGCCCCTTTAAAAAACAAGCATTGTTCCGAAGCGTCTCTACACAACATGGAGTATAGGGACTAAACAAAGCATCTGTGAGTATTTACGTCCAGAAGGTAATAGAAAATCTTTTTTGTTTTTTAAGTTGACAATTATATGTTTTCTTTGTACAAAAGAAGAACAGAGAGAGCAAAGCCTTGGGGAGCGGCAGGTGAGGGGAGAAAGGCAGGCTACCAGCCAAAGGCAGACACTTAATCAACTGAGTCCACAACAGGTGCATCAGGAAAATCGTGATCCCCACAAACTTTGCCTTAAAATGGTAATATGAAACAAGTGTTTTGTCTCTTCGCAATTGAAACTGAATTACAAGAATAGTTGTTTTTTTTAAAATACATCTTATTTTTTGGGGCGGGCCTGGTTGGGCTCAGTGGGTTAAGACTATACCTGAGGCTAAGGTCATGACGCACAGGGGGCTGGGATCCGAGTCCGCCGCATAGGGGCTCCCTCGATAAGCAGGGACCTATTGCTTCTCCTCATCTCTCTCTAGGTCTGTATCTCTGGCCAATTTGAGACTCTCTCTCAGCTGTCAAATAAATAAATGAAAATCTTTAAAAAAAATTAAAAAATAAAAAATAAATCCCATCTTATTTCGTAGAACGATGTGAGATGGGGTCTCCATTTTTGCTGGTTTTGAAAAGAAATGGAAAATGTATTCAATCATTATTAAAAGGCAGGAAGAACAAAGCTTTGCCGCATTTTGTAACTACCCCTACTTTCCCCATATTCAAAGTAAAAACTGAAAATAAGGAATATACATATAGCCTAAATTAATGCCTGTATCAAAAAATTGGTTTTTCAAACTTTTGAGAAGCACCTTTGATTTGCTGTTATAATGGAACTCTTCCCTTGTGTTTAATTAAAAACTGCATGCAGTTATTTGGTTCCAGGACGTTCGGTTTTCCCAGAACAACTAGAAATCAAGTAATCCTTCTCAAAACAAATGTAGGTTCATAATACTGTATCATTTGCCTGTCGGAAGGGAAAT
>NW_025421508.1:0-48709 GCF_011764305.1 Mustela putorius furo | reverse complement strand
GCTGAAAGCAGCAATTTTGCACAGTCTCCCTGACCTATGTGTAAAAGTTTTTTAATAGTAGATCCTATTAGGTGGTTCTTAAATCTGTTTACAAATGTTGACCGTTCTTAAGTGAAGAGAATGACTGTTTTAGAAGGTAAACACACAAGCAGTAAGGATAAGTATTCTTCGTTGATGCTTTTGTTTTTGTTATAAAGAAGTGCTGGGTCCCCCTGTAAAAAAGATTATTTGACAGTGTGGATTATGACCAAAATAGTTTGAAAGCCACTCCTCTCTCAGGTGGAGTGGAGCTGGGTGAGTGAATAAAAGGAGATCCTCTTCCATTTTACTACATGGGGTCAAAATGTTTCTAAATGGTTGTGCCAACAAGAGAAAGATACCATCAGCGCATAATAATAAGCCGACATACTACCACACAATTTATTCATTCAGGTCTTGCTATATTTGGCAAGATTTATAACAGTATCACATGGTGCTTTTACTGGTATTGCGATATGGTCACGAATTAAGCTGAAGTCCTGCTTCTCCACAGGTTTATGAAACGATTTGGATTTTCATACTATGCTGAAATGCCCATGAAATGCCCAGTGCTATACTAAGCTTACCCACTTTTCTATTAGGTTTAATTTTCTTAATTGTAGTTTATTAAATAGTCTGGATAGTTAACTTTAGTCAGTTAATTTTGTACAGTCGATTTTGGATTTTTGAAGTGTCAGTACTTCATTTTACATGTGTAGTCCTTCACGTAAATCCAAAAGGCGTTATTAATGTACGTTCAAAAATAACCTTGTTTCTATTATTGCTTAGCAACCTTTCTATAACTTATTGAAGAACATCCTTCCCTCCTTCAAAGGACAAAGAGAGTTCTTCTATACTGTCTTCTTAAGAATTTAATAATCCTATTCACACTTTAACGTAGATTATTTGGATCTTGGAGTCCACGGTTTCTTGAATGGTGTGAGGTAAGGAACCTATTCACTTTTTTCCTATGGAAAAAGGTGCTTGTGAACTGTAACTTTCACTGACTAACCCCACTCTATGCCCACTGATTGGCAAAGTCATCTCTCTGGATTTGAAGTGGCATCATATGTGCTATTTGTTGGTGATCTTTTTCAGTCCCATCTGGTGCCAATATATCCGTTAGGCCATCAGTAACTCTGTCCAAAATTATAGGTCCCTGCCCGATTTTTCTTCTCTAGAATTGTTTTCCCTTAATCTTGAGCCTTTCCTCATCACCTATTTTGCCGAGACAACTTACTAAAGTTTTTTTGAAAAGGCATATTAGGGGATTTTTGAACCGGATTTTCTTGACGCGGCAGGTTTTATGTAAATAAATTGGTATCTTTACCAATATGAAGTCTATTTATAAACATAATGTGGCTGGCTCAATTAACTGGGGCCTTTTTAAATTCCTTTTGAAAAAAAATTTATACTTGTTTCCCGTTTAGTTCTTAGGACATTGCATGTTATATTTAAATCTCGGTATTTTCTTTCATGCGTTTAATGGTTTCCTTTTAAAAAAATTATTATTTCTAATGTGTTTGTAAACAATGAAACAGTTTATATATTCCATTGATAAAATTTATTTCCAATAATTTTTTGTTCTGTGCTTCCTTGTCATAATATTAATAGACAACCATATAAGAATGGTTACTTGGTTATCAAATTTTCTATTCTTATTTCTTTGTTTTATCATACTGTTAGGAAACACAAATTCCTATTATTAGGCTAAGAAGGCTCCTCTCTGTCCCTAGTACTCTACTTAGGTGTAGAGGGTTTGACTGGTTATTGTTCTTGTTTTAAAAATCTGAACAAGGGTGAATTTTATCAAATGTTTTCCTCAATCTATTTAAAGTCTTAATGCACTAAATTTATATTAATGGATAAGTCTAATATTAAACCACACTTTCATTTCTGGGATTAAAACTCAACTGGGACATGAAGCACTTTCTTTTTGAACATTGGGTCATTGTGCATAGATATCTATATTCTATCAGTTTAGAATAATCATTTCATTAATATTTGGTAAAACTTCAACTCCTAAGACTTTTTGAGCCAAGTATTTAATTTGGTTCAAGAGATTCTAAAGAAGTCATCTTATAGGCTTATTCCAGCTTTCTTTTTCTTTAAAGTCGTTTTAAAATATGTAGTAGTTTTCCTAGGAAACCTACCTATTTCACATTCAACCTAATTCTATTTTGACTTGCCTACAAATTACTGGCCTACAAAATTATGCTTGCTTCTTTTTACTATCTTCTGTATCTGTAATTATCATCCTTGTTATATCCTCATAGCTCCCTTTTCTTGATTAATCTTTTCAGAAATACAAGTAGGGGAGCAGCAAAGGGAGAGGGAAACAGACCCCCCCACCCTGAGCAGGGAGCCCCAGGTGGGGCTGGATCCCAGGACCAATGAGATCCTGATCTGAGCCAAAGGCAGATTCTTAACTCACTGAGCCATCCAAGTGTGCCCCCTAATTGTCTTTCAAAATAATGACAATTTTTGCTTTTCAAAATTCTCTAAGTCCTTTTCCTTTATTCCTTTTGTTTCCTTATTTTTTTTCCTAGGATTATACAATTCCTTTTTAACTTCTGAGGTCAGATGCTTACTTTATTTTTTTTTTCCAGTCATTCAAATCTTTTAACCTAAGCACTTAAGGTACAAGTTTTTTTTATACCACTATCACGGCTATCCAGAAATCATGGAGTAGTTCTCACGATTGTTCAGGATCTAATTTGGCTCTATGATTTCTTCCTTAACACGAGCTATTTCTGTAATTTCAGAATTTTCAAGACAGAGGTTTTAAAAATTCATCCTCTTTCCAATTTGATTGCTAATTTCCATATTATAGTAGTTAATGAAGAAAGCTGCAGCATAGAAATCTATCAAGATTTTCATTCATGGTCTCTAGTACATGATTACTAGGTAAAGCGCCACTTATGACTGAGAAGTGTACTCCTAATTGTCGAGTTGGGTTCTCTCTATAGAATCAAATCAACTCTATTAATTGAATTGTTTTAAATCTCCCCATATCTTCAATGCTATAATCAAACTAGAGAGCTTTGTTGAAGTTTCCCCCAATATAATGCCAAATCTCTCAAGTCTCTAGAAATTAAAAATTTTTACATGTCTCTTTTTGGGGCTATGTTTATTATGACTCATGCCAATTTTTTGAATTGTATCTTTCTGATGAATTAAAGCTTTCTATCATGGAAGTAACATTCCCTTATCTAAGTCTATTTTGTCTGTTATCAAACATAGTTTCCCTTTTTCTTTTGACTAATATTGTATTCATTAGCTGATTCTTTCAAACTCTCTGCACATACATGGGTTATAGGTAGGTCTCAAACAGCATAAGGCTAGGTTTTGTTTATCCAAATCTTAAGTCTTCTAAAAATTTTTATTGTGGTTTATAAAATATTTGTTTCTGTCCACTTTATTTTAATCCTTTGTTATTGGTTCTTCTTTAGCATCTTATTAATTTTCTTTTTATGTTCTTTCTCGGTCAATTTCTCCTCCTGTGATTTGGAATGTATACTGGATTACATCTATCCTTTTACTGGTTACCTTTATATTCTATCACACAAAGTAATTTAACAAGACCTGTGAAAGTTTACTGATAGCTTTATCTCCCTTCTTCTCCTTTGAACAATTACAGAAAAGATTAAACACCTGAACTCCAAATACCTTGTTCAAACTTATTCACAATTCCTGTCCAGGGAGTGTAAGCTTGAACCCCCTTTCTACAAAACAAGTGAGACACTGTTTTATTGTATACGTTCTTTATATTTAGTTTTCATAGTAGATATGAAATTTTGTCTCTCAATTCTTTCTTTCTGAAGAAAAAAAAAATGTTGCCTCTTTAAATATATCTTTAAAGTAGGGGTCAGCAAAATTAATACTTGCGAGTTGGCCAGCAGTCAGGTTCTAGAAATACCTGAATGCGGACATAGCCACACTCTGTTCACTTACATACCACTTACAATGGCTTTTATACTGCTACTGCAGAAGCCTGAGTAATTTTTAACATCTGGTTTGCAAAAGTATTTATTACCTGGCCCATTAAACGGTTAGCCAATACCTGCTTTGGGAGACTCCTTTAACAGAGAGATGTGTCATGAAAAACAACCCTTTGCCCTTAAAGATTTCCCCAACTTCTCACAAGACAGCCCATGTTTGAAAAATAGCTTGTATTGTAGTGGGAGTGATCTTTGAGTCTATACTATATTGTGAGAAAAATTCTCATAAGTAAGGTTTTTTATGAAAGACTGATCAACCCATAGATCTTTATTTCTTAAATTTAAAAATTAAAAAATCTATGTGTTATCACCTCCTTCCAAAAAGCTTTAGTGGTCTATATTCCAAACATACTTTTCGTGTCAAAAATATTTGTCTTAGGGGGCTCTTGGGTGGGCTCAGTGGTGTTTTAGCCGCATGCCCCCCTTTCGGCTCAGGTCATGATCTCAGGGTCCTGGGATCGAGTCCCGCATTGGTTTTCCGCTCAGAAGGGAGCCTGCTTCCCTCTCTCTCTCTCTGCCTGCCTCTTCTGCCTACTTGTGATCTCTCTCTGTCAAAATAAATAAATAAAATCTTAAAAATATATATATTTGTCTTATTTTATGAGAAAAATCATAGTATAAAAAATGAGAATACAAACCACAAGTGGACTTCCACAGATGCTTTTTAATCATACTGCAACTCCATTTCTGACTCTTAGCCCCATTTAAACAATTTGTCTACCCAACGTCAACATTTTCAACATTATGATAATATTCTATATATATTGTTAACTTTGAAAATGACTGGAGAGCTTATTATATGAAAAAAACATTGAAAAGTTTATAAATGTCTTCTTGTTCAGAGTTATTTTATTATTTCTTTCAAACATTAATGAATATTTAAAACTATGCAAACCACCGATCTCTTCAGTTTTCACTTAAACTCAAAAAGGTTTTTTTTTTCTTACTTAAGGTATTTTAATTTTTTATCTCAGATCCCTAAAATAAGATTAGACAAACTGAATTTAAATCTGCATGCTTTCCAGAGGGATGGGTATCAGGTACTATGAAAACACAGGCTAATTCTCTCAGAGTAAACAACACGCAAAAAGTCCCAACACATTCCCATTAAATGCTTTTTTAGCAGTGTTACTCAATTTTGAGAAAGACTCAATGTCAAACATATTAAAATGACTGCTTTTCTAGAAATTCCCCATGACCCACATTTTCAGGAAGAAATGGGAAATACTTTAACTAAGAAAACCTTAAATATGTATTCCTGGTACATAGTCCTATACTGAAGACACAGAAAAAATCATTTTTCTTATAATTAACACCAGTCACAACAGTCTTTAAGAATATAAAACCTATGTGACCTATTTGCCCATTTTCCGCTAAGATTTCTTTTGTAGCTAAATACAAAAATTTCCCTACAGACAAAAAAAATTTTAAAAAACCCCAGAGAAACAATGGACAATAACTACCTTGTAGAGAAATGAGTTATTCTTAGAAATCCTATTTTTCAACAGTATAAGTAGATGCTTTTAGAGAGGAATCGAGAATGACAGTAAAAAAATTTAATTACACTCTCTGATATTACCAAATTCAATGAAAAAATGCTGTCAATGAGAATAGGAAGAGCATCAAATACTATAATCTGGCACAAACATTTCATCATCTTAACATTCGATAAAGGTAATACTGGTTGAACTTTTCATGTCCATGAAACTTAGGAAAATGGGAAACTATCCTTTGAGAATGTCCCCAAGAATGTGCAGGTGCTGATGACTAAACTATTTCAGCTTTAAGGTGCTGTTTTTGGTAAAATCAGTTTCAGATAAACAGCAAATTACCTATAAGCCTATCAGAGACTTAATATTATTGAACCTATATAATTACGCAATGAGTTTGTTGGTGATTTTGTCACACATTTTGCAACATTCTCAAATACATGAGATAGTTTAACCTATTCTAACAACTTCTCTAATAGAAGAAGTATGGATTTTCACAATTATAGCTTCCCAAAGTATAACTGGATTTTCCATTAAATGTGTTTTCTTCATTTGTGCTCTGAAGTAGTATAAAAATACTGTTTTCCCACAATCGTGAGGCTTGAAGAAAGGCACACAGCTAGGTGCAAAGAAGGTAGTCATGAAGTGTAGTGCTTAAAGGGAGGCTTAGCAATAGGGTAGTTTTGTTTGTTTTGAGCTACTGCTAATTACCTCTTCAAGGACACAACACCCAGCTAAAGGCCTACAATTTTCATGTAAACCTGGAAATGTTTAAGACATAACATTAAAAGTAGCTTAAGTAAACGTAGACCAGTATATCTGATGTATAAAGAGGATGCCATTTTATTCATTTTTGTTTGTAGTCTCCAACTTTAATGTTGTCTTTTCAACTACATGGATTAATATATTTTTTATTATGTATTAGTTTTATTTATTTTCCCTCCACTGCCTATCAACAGTTGACCTTACCATTTTATTAGAACAAATCTAGTCTTTACCTTTTGCTATTATTATTTCAGTGAACAAAATATTTAAAAAGTAAAAGGAAAGTACAAATTACCAGTCATTTAATCATATAGAACCCGTCATCAGATGT
This sequence comes from Mustela putorius furo, assembly GCF_011764305.1. Classification (NCBI taxonomy): domain Eukaryota; kingdom Metazoa; phylum Chordata; class Mammalia; order Carnivora; family Mustelidae; genus Mustela; species Mustela putorius. Next base: position 42,104 of record NW_025421508.1, on the reverse strand, counting down.
ACTTATAACCCCACTGAGTAAGGCATAGTAAGAATAAATTCTATCAGTAAAGAGAAAATTTAAGTCGATTAGTCTAGCTGCATTTGACTGTGAAAAGTCTAAAAAGTAAAGAGATTAGAAGAACCTATCAGTCTATTTTTGTGTGTGGTGTAAGGAAATGGTCCAATTTCATTTTTCTGCATGTGGCTGTCCCATTTTTCCCCCAGCACCATTTCCTTACACCACACACAAAAATAGATTCAAAATGGATCAAGGACCTCAATGTGCGAAAGGAATCCATCAAAATCCTTGAGGAGAACACAGGCAGCAACCTCTTCGACCTCTGCTGCAGCAACATCTTCCTAGGAACAACGCAAAAGGCAAGGGAAGCAAGGGCAAAAATGAACTATTGGGATTTCATCAAGATCAAAAGCTTTTGCACAGGAAAGGAAACCGTTAACAAAATCAAAAGACAACTGAAAGAATGGGAGAAGATATTTGCAAACGACATATCAGATAAAGGACTAGTGTCCAGAATCTATAAAGAACTTAGCAAACTCAACACCCAAAGAACAAATAATCCAATCAAGAAATGGGCAGAGGACATGAACAGACATTTCTGCAAAGAAGACATCCAGATGGCCAACAGACACATGAAAAAGTGTTCCATATCACTCGGCATCAGGGAAATACAAATCAAAACCACAATGAGATATCGCCTCACGCCAGTCAGAATGGCTAAAATCAACAAGTCAGGAAATGACAGATGCTGGCGAGGATGCGGAGAAAGGGGAACCCTCCTCCACTATTGGTGGGAATGCAAGCTGGTGCAGCCACTCTGGAAAACAGCATGGAGGTTCCTCAAAATGTTGAAAATAGAACTGCCCTATGACCCAGCAATTGCACTATTGGGTATTTACCCTAAAGATACAAATGTAGTGATCCAAAGGGGCATGTGCACCCAAATGTTTATAGCAGCAATGTCCACAATAGCCAAACTATGGAAAGAACCTAGATGTCCATCAACAGATGAATGGATCAAGAAGATGTGGTATATATACACAATGGAATACTATGCAGCCATCAAAAGAAATGAAATCTTGCCATTTGCGACAACATGGATGGAACCAGAGCATATCATGCTTAGCGAAATAAGTCAAGCAGAGAAAGACAACTATCATATGATCTCCCTGATATGAGGAAGTGGTGATGCAACATGGGGGCTTAAGTGGGTAGGAGAAGAATAAATGAAACAAGATGGGATTGGGAGGGAGACAAACCATAAGTGACTCTTAATCTCACAAAACAAACTGAGGGTTGCTGGGGGGAGGGGGTTTGGGAGAAGGGGGTGGGATTATGCACATTGGGGAGAGTATGTGCTTTGGTGAGTGCTGTGAAATGTGTAAACCTGGTGATTCACAGACCTGTATCCCTGGGGATAAAAATATATGTTTATAAAAAATAAAAAATTAATAAAGACAAAAAAAAAAAAAAAAAAAAAGAAGAACCTATCAGAATTATTTTCAAGGTTGTAAACCCCAAATATTCAGCACTGGAATAGGTCTAATTCCTTAAAAAATCAGATGTTAAAGGATATAAAGAAAACATCCTACAGCTAAAATATTTGTTTTGTTCTAGGTTTGGAGCTTTATACCTCCCAGTATGATCTCAGAAAACAATAATGCCACTAAAGACATTTTTTTATGCTGTAAACTCACAAAAACAAGCAAGGAGAGAAGATATTTCTTATAATAATTACACAAGTGGGCTCAACATCCAACCATGGGACTTTTACATGCTTTTCATTGGTCTGATAACACCATGAGTCAATCTACGAGATTTAAGGAGCATACAGGAAAAAGCGTAGTGCTTTGAAGTTCCTATTGGTCAGCTAGTTAGTCCATGCAATGGTCATCAGGAATGACATTTAAAGTTGACAAGCATCAAATTTGTGTGACTTAAATAATCAGTTTTGTTCTGGTTGTCCTCTTTACCAAGAAAATTTTATACTAAACATATCCCCTCATTGGATGAGTTCTTTTTTGTTTGGCAAATCACTACTTGAGTCTCAGTATTCAGTAGAAGACCAAATTGTATTTGATCAATCCATGCAGCAAGATTAAATCAGTTATAACTGATTTTATATTTGTTCACTACACAGTGTATTTCAACTGCATGAACCAAAAATTACCTTAAAGTCCTCAAGTAGCATGAATGATGGATCTTTAACAGGATGAAACATAACTTGAACAAAATTGTAGAAATCATCTAAACACAGAACTATTGATGAAAAACAGCTATTTATTTAGTTCAAAGTGTCTATGTGGAAACATAAAATAAAAAGGGGACACAATACTTAAAATATTGATCCTGTTATAATGCCATGGTGAAGGTAAAAATTACTTCTATTCTTTGGGGATAGCTAACTTGTTTTGAGGGTGCATGTACATTCTGTGATTTGATCTTCAATATGGAACATCCCCAAAGAATACATGGTGTTATTAAAAGAAAACAGGCTCAGTAAGGTTAAGTAACTTGCCCATGGTTCTAATATCCCACGTGCTCTGATGCCAGAGCCCGCACTCTCAGCCATGGCCATCTTCCCCAAAATAAGGCAGATGGTAAAATACCACTGTCAAAATTAAGCAGCCAGGGTTAGGCTTCCCGTAGGCCAAGTTCATAAATCACTTTCGATCTGAAGAAATGAGAGTGAATTCTTCCTCTGTGATGGTCATTACACAATTCAGCCATTACATAGTTCTATGCAGGGAAGGACGTTTAGGGGGAAACTGTTTTGACTTTAGGGACAAAAAAAACTGAATGTTCAGCACGTACACCCAAACCCAGTGCATGAAAAAGAAAATATCTAACAGAGGCTACCCCCACTTTTTTATGTATGCATTAGTAATCGCTTTTAAGGCAGGATTGTTTTTCTCATTCTCAAAATCTTAACCTGAAAGTGGGGTACCCAGATATGCAGGGTCTGAGAAAAAGACAAAGAAGGATGTCCATTGATCTTTTTTGGTACTTTACAATCCCTATAGAAATGTTCATGTGAGCAGAAAAGGAACTGCATGAAGCAAAAAAAAAGTCTGACTTCTTTAAGTGTAATCACACCAATTCTGTATGGGAATATATGAAATAGTAAACTTAGGTGGTCATCACAGTGCTTACATATGTCTAATTAAAACAGAAAATTGACAGAAAGAGATCTGCAAATAAAGAGATCACACTGGTGGCTGTCAGAGGAGAGAGGGCTGGGAGCACAGGCAAAATGGGTGAAGGGGAGTGGGAGATATACAGGCTTCCAGTTATGGAATGAACAAATCATGGGGATGAAAAATACAGTATCAAGAATATAGTCAATGAGGCTGTGTCATAACAGATGGTAGCTACACTTGTGATAAGTATAATAGCATAATGTATAGAGATGTTGAATCATTACATTGTACACATGAATCAATGTAATATTGTGTATCAATTATAGTTCAAATACACAGAAAAATGACATATTCTTAACTACAATTTGGTAGGAAAATTGTTTTCAAACATGTTTTCTATAAGGGAACAAATAACAAAGGAGAGCCAAGAGGGGAAGCATTCAGAAGTATTTCTCTAGGATGAGGTCGTTAAGCAAAATAAACAGGGTGTCAGTAGAAATTTGCTTAAGGAGTTAAGAGTGTTGTTGCACTGTGCTAATAATTCTGGCTAAAGAAAGAGAATAGCAAAAGAATTTTCAGTGATGGAAAAGGAAAGCATCACCAAGATAAGAAACAAAATGTGTTAAAGAAGAGACCACAAGCTTCAGGTATGAGCAAAGGCACTTTGAGCAAAGTTCTCTAATATAAATATGAGTGAGAAGTGGGGCCAAGACAAACATTATGCTTCAAGACCATAGGGCCCAACAAGACACATGAAAATTAGGTCTAAATGTAAAGAATCAAGGTGAGCATGCTAGAGCTGTTAGGTAGGATGGGGGGAGGGATGGAGGGTCCTGGTAAAGCCAATGAGAATTCCATTATGGGCTCAATTCATCCCATAGAAGCCCACACCTCTGTGAGTAATGGGTACATTGGTAATTGTATGTAACAATGAGTCTAAAACCAATTACAAGTGGAAAACGATGATTACCGTTGCACAACACTACACAACAGAAGGCATGAACTTCACCCGATGAAGCCTGATGCCTGGGAGGACACCAACATACTCAGCCTACAGTGTGGGGTAAAGTATTCCCACCTAGTATCTCCAATTTGAATTCTATAGGTTCCCATGAGTCCTATAGGTAACAACAATCTATTACAGGAAGATGCTGACTCTCTACCCCTAACCCCTAACCTTAACCCTCATCCCCAGCCTAGGGGTACATTAATAGTCCTCTAATTTTAAAAGAGAACATTTTATGCTGTGAAATAGAACCAGACCAACAAACTTTCTGTACCATGAACCCATCAATGTAGACAGAAAGTTATTCTATTAAGGAATGAGGATATAAAGTAGGTCTTGTGCTGATTCCCTCTAGTAAATTACCAAAAAAGCCCTTAAAAATCACATTTTAACAATTCTTCCAAACTCTCTGAGCAATAGTCTACTTGGAAATATTTTCTAAAGTACAGGCATTAGAGTCGGGCAGGCTTCCATTCAAATCCTAGCCCCTACCAATTCTGGAGCCTTCTGAAAAGACACTCAAATTCTTTACCACCAGCCTCCCCAGCCCCCCCAGCCCCCATTCCTGCACGAGTGACACTCTGTACCTCACAAGAACACTGGGGAGACAAAGTTGGATGATGTAGATAAAGCATCTAGCATGGATTCTAGCACGAAACAGGCACTCAATTACTGGCAGTTGTTTTTGGGTTTGTCTTGTTGAAGACAGTAATAAAAATAAAGCTAAATATGATGATAATGGAAACTTATTCCTTATTTCTTGGAAATTGATGAGTAGTTCTAAATAGAAACCATCTACCTAGAGTAGATTGTTAACACAACAACAAATTAATTGCCGGATGAGAATCTCCAACTAGAAAAGAGGTGAGGTAAGCTGCGGTCACAATGAGCAGGGCTCCTCAGAGGAAGCTACATGATAGTGGAACTTTTGCCTCTTGGTCTACATTGCTTGAGGCATCAGTCTAGAACAGATGTTCCTTCTTTAGCTATTGTGTAGGAACTTTCAGAAAGGAAAGGAAAACAATAAATATATAAAAGAACATGAACAGCTAAATATAAACAATGTAGTTAAAAGATCTTAGTAACACTTGTAAGAGATTACATGAGTTGGTGAAAGGTTTCGCAAAGAGCTTTAAATAAAAATGAGCCAGACTTTAATTGTTTAAGAGTAAATTCTGGGGCAATTCTAAAATATAAATATTTTTGAATAAATTATTCACAAAATTATTCACAAACCAATCACTATTAAAAATAAATTTGGGAAAAAAATAAAAGAGGTCACATTTTTTATTTTGGGGAGGTATTAAGTTTCAGGTTAGTTCTTTTAGTCATTTAAATGTAATTCCCATGTTTAATAGGAATTGATAGAGTTCAGCATCTATGGGATAGACTGGTACAAGACTCCCTGGGTTAGCCCCTCAGCTCCATCAGTTGCTGGCAAGTCACAACGTCTATAAGCCTTAGTTTTTTTATCTGTAAAATGAGAATAATACCAATATGGATATCACATCTAGTAATTGTTAGGGTTAAATGAATGAATAGGGCACCTGGCACTTGGCTAGCATTATATGTATTAGCTATCAAAGCCTGGCCCCCACCCACCAAGATTAGACTCTTGCTCAGCAAATTTACCCATCTGCTGAGTAATAGATAAATGCCATGAATTACAATAGAGAAACAAGGTAAGCAAGATAGACACACATCTAACTAGATGAAGCGAAGTCTGAGCAGAGAGCAGAAGGGTGAGTATAGTAACTCTGCCAGGCAAAATACGGACAGAATGCTCCAGGCATAGGAAACCATAAATAGAATGATCTGAACTTGGGAGAAAACATTCCATGGAAAACTGCCATCGTTGGTGGGAGTGGGGGGGTTAGGTATGGAATGAGGACAGTGGCTCCAGCTCCATGTACGTAATACAAAATGGACCTCCACCTTATTGGTAAGATTTGCTCATTCATGGCCAGGAGTATTCCTAAATACCAGTGGATGAAGTAACAATATAAATGTATCTTACCAGTATTTTCTTAAAAAGGAAATTTATTTTCTTGCTTATTGTATTGATATGCCTTTCCAGAACAGACCTAACACATTAAAGTACTACATCTGTTGCTAAAATTTGCACACTGATTCAGTGAAGTTAACTGGATTTTCAAAGCTGAATAGTGTGGAATTAAATAGCAACATAAGGGATCAGGAGAATTTGAGAAAACAAACCATTTGTCAAAAATTTTTGCCAATATTGACACTGTCATCTTTTTAAACATACACTGTCTAAAATTCAAGCAGTATAACTATATTTACCACAAAGGAGGAAACAATAAAATGTGTGTGCCAAATTCACCACCTTCATATAACCACTTCCTTCCAGTCTTTTTTTATTTTTACGCAAAAGAAACTTTCCTCTCCAAATTATTCATTTAAATAAAATATTTAAGCACTGGGTGGCTCAGTTGGTTAAGCAACTGCTTTCAGCTCAAGTCATGATCCCAGGGTCTTGGGATCGAGCCCTGTGTCAGGCTCCTTACTCAGCAGGGAGCCTGCTTCTCCCTCTCCCTACTATTCCACAGGCTTGTGCTCTCTGTCAAATAAGTAAATAAAATTTAAAAAATAAAATAAAACATATTTTTATATTTATATCTAATGAGGTTAATTCAGTACAATGCACATATGTGTGTGACAGCATCTACTTCTAGGAACCATGTGAACTCTGAAATAAAGTGTTGTTCTTACTTTATTACCCTCCTCTTTTGAATGGTTCTCCACTCAACTCAACACTTTCACTCTCTGCCTATCACTTAGTAACACAATGACCAAGTTACCCCCAGAATGCCCAAAGCCCTTTAATCCTGCCAGATCTTAGAAAAATTTGGAATTAGACTTGATTCAAATGCCAATCTAAATGTTTAAACCCTTTGTTTCATTAGAAAACCCTTTGTATGCCAGTGATCTTATCTGTAAAACAGAATATGAGCTATAAAACATGAGAAGGAGCACTACATAACATTTAACTGTACAGGATTTTGGAGGAAGCCTGTACAGAGTAAGTTCAAATCCTTGTTCTACCATTTTATAGCTACATGACATTAAGCCAGATATGTTCCATCTCTGTGACACAGAGGGATGGTAACAGTGAAAGGTGGACAACTCTTATGAAGATTGACTGAGATAACATATATAAGGCATTTGGAAGAATATCTGGTTCACAGAACACTCAATATATGATAGATTTTATTATTCCATATATCTATTTTATACTTTTATGCATAATTGTGTCCAGGGGTCCCTAAGACCACCCTCTGGTTTGATTATTTGTTGGAAGGACTCAGAACCTAAAAAGCTCTTGTACTCATGGTTACACTTTATTACAGTGAAAGGGCACAGATTAAAATCACAATTGACTTCTCCCAGAGGAGTTACATTATTCTAGCAATGACATGTGACAATGCATAGGAAGTACAACCAAGAAAGGGAACTCTCCCATGTCTTGGTATCAAGAGTTTTTATTGGGAAGGTCAGTCATGTAGGCATGGACTTTCTTTCATTTCTTTCTTTTATTTTTTTTTTTAAGATTTTATTTATTTTTTGACAGAGAGAGACACAGCAAGAGAGTGGGAGAGGGAGAGGGAGAAGCAGGCTTCCCGCCAAGGAGGGAGCCTGATGTGGAGCTCGATCCCAGGATCCTGGGCTCATGACCTGAGAAGAAGGCAGATGCTTAATGACTAAGCAACCCAGGAGTTCCCATAAAACACATTTCTAGCAAAAACTATCTATAGGCTGGTCCAAGGCCCCAGGCTAATATCCAAGATCTATAAAGAACTCTTCAAACTCAACACACACAAAACAGATAATCACATCTAAAAATGGGCAGAAGACATGAACAGACACTTCTCCAAAGAAGACATATAAATGGCTAACAGTCACAGGAAAAAATGTTCATCATCATTAGCCATCAGGGAGATTCAAATCAAAACCACACTGAGATACTACCTTATACCAGTTAGAATGGCCAAAATTAACAAGACAGTAAACAACATGTGTTGGAGAGGATGTGGAGACAGGGAAACCCTCTTAAATTGTTGGTGGGAATTCAAGTTGGTGCAGCCACTTTGGAAATCAGTATGGAAATTCCTTAAGAAATTAAAAATAGAGCTTCCCATTGACCCTGTAATTGTGCTACTGGGTATTTACCCCAAAGATATTGATGTAGTAAAAAGAAGGGCCACCTGTACCCCAATGTTCATAGCAGCAATGGCCAAAGTCACCAAACCGTGAAAGAACCAAGATGGTGAAAGAACTGTCCCTTCAATGGAAGAATGGATAAAGAAGATATGGTCCATATACACAATGGAGTATTATACCTCCATCAGAAAGGATGAATACCCAACTTTTATATCAACATGGATGGGATTGGAGGAGATTATGATGAGTGAAATAAGTCAAGCAGAGAGAGTCAAGTATCATATGGTTTCACTTACTTGTGGAGCATAAGGAATAACACGGAGGACATGGGGAGATGGAGAGAAAGGAGTTGGGGGAAATCAGAGGGGGAGATGAACCATGAGAGACTGTGGACTCTGAGAAACAATCTGAAGGTTTTGGAGGGGTGGGGGTGGGAGGTTGGGTGAGCCTGGTGGTGGCTATTAAGGAGGGCATGGATTGCATGGAGCACTGGGTGTGGTGCAGAAACAATAAATACTGGCACACCAAAAAGAAGTAAAATAAAATAAAATAAAATGGAAAAAAAACCCCACAAAACAAAACAATATATAGGTTGGTCCAAGGCCCCAGGCATCCAAAAACATCTGATCTGTGGGAGACAGGGTATTCTAAGGGCTACAGGTGACCTCCCAGGTGCCAAGGGAGGGTGTGTACTTTCTTTGAGATACGCAGGGTTGGAATACCTCAAGCCTACTAAATTAATCCTTCACCAGACACTAATTCATTTAACAACTACCATGTGCAAGAAGCTGCAATAAATATTTAATATGTAGTAGCTGGTTTAATAAACACTTTTATGAGAAAGGAATTAATATTTCTATTTACAAATATGGAAACTGAGGTTCAGTAAGGTTACATCAGTTCACAGTCACATAATTAGTGTGGAATCCAAGCCTAGCATTCTTAGACTGCAAAGCCTTTGCTACTTCCACTAAAGCCATGTTGCCTCGTAAGATATAAAAGTGAAATATACTGTATAATAGTTCACACATATAGAGACATAATAAATATACTTATCAATTGAATCCAATTTTTCTACTTCTGGTAGTGAAAAACTAAAGAATCATTTTGAATTTGTAGAGGGAAAAAACTAAAGCTATGGGCAAACGTGTATTTATTGTAGGCCAGTTTTCCCTTAAAATACTGAGTTTTGATTAAGGGACTATTTCACCATAACCAAGTGCAATACATTCAGCAATAAATTTTTCCTAGGAGTAAAAAGAAACGCTTCTTTAAAATTCAAGTTTTCTTTACCCTTCAAGAAACTTTTTAATTCCCACAAACATTTGCTGAAATAGAGAAATGACTTACCCATCTATTAAGAATAACATAATTTTTTATTGCAAAAATGTATCACCAGTTTCCCTGGGGAGGCAACAATGCTTTCTCACTTTAATAGGTGTGTGGTTCTTTTTCCTCATCTAATCAGCTAATAGTTTTCAAAAGATCTTTTTAATGCCTAAATGAAAGGATTCCACATCAAAGACCTGACCTCCCTATTAAAGTATCTAAAGGAAACCCTAGGAATGTAAAATCCATTCAGAGGCAAATCACAGGTAGCTTATTGTACAATGCATTAAGAAAAGAAAAGGAAAAAAAAAAGAAAAAGAGCTTCATAAGAGCTTCATGGAATTTGGTGAAATTACACCACAAAAATACAAATTGATCTTAAGTATAAAGAAACAAATTCATAGCCAAAAACATATTATAAAAGTGCTCTATAATTGGCCAGGAGGGGAGTCTTTATGAAAAACTTCAGAATTTGTCACATTTTCAATCAAAATTTCCAATTACAGCTTAATGTTGGGAAGGCCAAAAAGAGAACAAACTTTCTATTTTTCAATCGTATTAAAATCAGAAATTTTTAAAGCTAACTTTCAACATAGGGAAAGGTAGGTTTTTACTACAGACAACAAGAGTGGAATAAGGTAATGAAATTAAAGTAATAATTGACGCGATGGTATAGACACAGACACCTTTTTAGAAAACAAATGAAAATTTTAACATACCATGAATGTGGTTCTGAAGTTATTTAAGTCATTAAAAAAGTCTTCCACGGACATCTTCTTCACATCGATGGCATAGTATCCCATCAGACTCTGGTATAACTTCTCCATCTTTTCGTGTAACTTTAAAAGCTTCTCGTATTGTTCTTTTGCAGTGATAACAAAGCTGTATGTTATAGTTAAGGGATTCAGAAATTTACAAAGTAACGTTTAAGGAAAAACCTGGGAGTCTAGTGTTTGAACTGTTAGGCACTATTATACATCTCCAAAATGCCAGAAGTACCTCTAACAAGTCACTGCTCTTACAACTCAATCCATCCTGTGCAGCAGTGAAATCCTAACTTCAATCTCATAACTTTGTCAAAATTATCAGAAAATTTAAGTATTTAAAATTTTTCTTTTACAACTGAGTTCCAGGAAATTCTACTTCCAACTTGTGTATATATGTTATTCAGATCATGCAGTATGATTTAAAGTAGAGCTTGGTAGCTGAAATGGAGTAATTTCCACAATACTGAAATCAACTACATGGGCTCTGAACACAGAGGTTAAACAGACCAACTGGGGTCAATTTCAGACTCCTGTACCTGGTGGTAAGTGGCTATGGGCAAGTGCCTCTATCTCCCTGTGCTACCATTTCCTCATCTATAAAATGGGAATGAGAACACTACTTATTTTACAGGGCTGTTCCAAGGAGTAATGAGTTAATAATGCCAAATTCTTTGAGAGATGAATACCACTTTGTAGTAAATGTAAACACTTAGCTTTTTTATTGCCCACTTACTCATTTTAAGCTTTAAGCTTCTAAAATCAATCCAAAAATAAATTAAGAGTTACATTAAGAACTCCAAATGAACATAACTTCATGTTTTAACTTTCCTTTGGAAAATTGGTACATACCTTATTCTATGCATTACATTATTTAAAATTATGATCTGGCATATATACCTGCACATACAGAAATGTTCTTCTCTCTCTTATTTATGACAACACAGCTCAAAGCACACTGATTTTCAGAAGGCTAACAGTGAATGTAATGATAGCATTAGAAAACATTTTTTAAACAAACCATAGCATTTCCTTTGTGGTGTGACAAATCACTAATGCAGTTAGATATACCATACCTCATTCTGAAAAGATGACACTGTTAAGAGTATTGTTCATATTCCTCTATGGCTCGTTGGGACATTTAAAGATATGGAACATATAGAATTAAGCTTATGAAAGCCATTTTGTTGTCTTTAATGTAAAAAAAATGTATTTTTTTTACAAGTCAGTAGTAAAAACAACTAGATTAAGACCAAGAAAACAAAACCGAACATGGAATATTTATAACCTAAAGGAAAGATTTTCCACAATTTTCAATTTTAAAAGATAGGATTCCTCTGATCAGAGTATTCCCCAGTAGAAGATAAAATAAGGAAACTGATCTGAGCTCTTCACTTTGAGTAAGAGACAGCACTGGTTCCGGATGGGTAGTGGTATTCAAGGTGCACAGAAAATTTCTGACACTTAGAACCCAAGCTCCCCAAAAGGAAAGGCATCCCAGGCAATCACAGCTCACTTATACCCATGTCTAGGGTCAGACCACAGATTACCTACTACCCTTCTAAAGCTGGTTCGTTCTTTTTTCTTCTTTCCCCTGCCATACTCTGCTCTTCTTTCTTTTATATATAGTATTTTAGGAAAAAACGAATAAACTAGAATGTAGGAAGTCTGGATTCTAATGCAAGAGTTGATATTTTTTAACAACCTTAAGAAAATCTTTAGATCTTCCTGTGGCTCAGTTTATATTAATCTGAATAGCAAAATGCCTCCTTATATTTTCTAGAATCTACTTCAGAACAGTAGCAGCAGTTAACGAATGTATGTGCAGTATCAATTTTTAATGCTTGGATGAGTAACAAAAGATTTTGTATAATTACTCAAATCACAAAATCGTAAGAAATTATAACAATACAGTCACACGTGACGGATTTCCAATCACTTTGTCGTAGGAAATATCCATATTCATGAAATATTGTAAAGTGAATTTATGTAAATTAAAAAAACATTTGAAACACATTCAGGAACTAACATTAAATGGACCATATGGTGATTCATTTGTAACATGAAATAATCATTCCATCATTTATATAGTAAGGTCAGAAATCAGCATTAGTTTATTTATTCAATCTATAACTCTCACCTAAAATTATTTATGTCCCAGACACAGGCTATATCCATATGGATTATTTATTTATTCTCAACTCTTGTCTAAAAGAGAAACTGATTTCTGCCTTTGCTTGTCCAAACCTATCATTTAAAGCTTCCTTCAATTCTTCCTCTTTTGCAAAGCCTTTTTCTCTCATCTCTATGGCTCTAAGTTCGTTCCATTGAACACACAGCATTTGTAATCCATTGTATTCTGCTAGAACAGAGTTGAGTTGTTCCTGTTAGTCCAACTCCCTACTAGGGCTTGGGTCCCACCACATTTCTAGAGGACAGTCACCTCTGACAATCAGTCCCGTCTGTAGATGCTGTGTTCCATCTTCTTGGCTGCATTAAGTCTACTCATCTGTCAAAACATTGGTGCCAATTATTCATTTTCCGCTAGTGTGTCATCACTCTTAAACTTTGGTGGCAAGGGTAACAGGCCTCCTCAGAAGTGTGATGAAAGCTATGGAACTTCCATTCAAAAAATTTCATATCTACACATTCACACACATACAATTTGGATGTAATGCTAAGGCCTAAGAGAGTCCCTGAAAATAGGTGTGCTGGACAACACGCTAAGTGTACTACTTTAGGGAGTGTTGCTAATTGCATGGTCCTAAAGCTACTCCTTTTCTTCTCCCTCATTGCATGGTAAGGCTTTGCATTTTAATAACAGGCACTTCACAAATACTAGTCATTTTATCCTAATACCAGGGAATATGCCCGTTCTCAAGAATCAGTTTGGGGACATCTGGGTGGCTCAGTTGTTGGGTGTCTGCCTTCAGCTCAGGTCATGGTTCCAGGGTCCTGGGATCAAGCCCTGCATTGGGCTCCCTGCTTCTCCCTCTCTGTCTGCTGTTACCAACCACCTCCCCAACCTGACTGCTTGTGTGATTTCTCAAATAAATAAATATTTCTTAAAAAAAGAATCAATTTGGTCAACAGGTTAAAGTCAAGCTGTTAAGTATTACCCAATAACACTTCTTAGTAATCACAAGTCAATAAAACATTAGAAATATGCTTAAGCATTTTTTTTTTTTTTTTGAGAGAGAGCAAGAGAGAAGGTGTTGAGGGGGTGAGAGAAGGAGAGAGTTTTCTTAAAAAAAAATATTCATTTATTTGAGGGGGGATACAGGCACAGAGGGAGAGGGACAGAGAAACTCAAGCAGACTCCCCACTGAGTAGAGAGCCCGACACAGGACTCCACCTCATGACCCTGAGATCAGACCTGAGTTGAAAGCAAGAGTCAGGTGCTTAACCAACTATGCCAAGGTGCCTCCAGAAAGAGAATCTTCTGCAGGCTCCACACCCAGCACAGAGCACGACACAGGACTCAATCTCACAAGAGATCAGATTGTGACCTGAACCGAAATCAAGTCAATTTCTTAACTGAATGAGCTACCAGGCGCCTGCCTGAATGTTCTTAATAAAAATATTGCAATTCTATATAAACTAAAAAGATAAGATGGGAAAGAAAACCAAGAGCCAAAACCATGGGAATGACATGGTCTTGTTTTAACAGCTAGAGAGCTTTCTAAGTTAATTTTCTTATCATTGTTATCTATGAAACAATTTGCTCCCAAAGGAATGAAGTGGAGCTTTGAATAACTGGAATTACCCACAAGAATGGCAAAATTGTGACTGAACAGAAACAATTTGGGAAAATGTCAAATTAATTTTCAGTTTAAAAGGAAGGATTGTCTGATAGGTCAGAATAAACGGTTACATTAATGAGGCACTCCACATCATTGCTGATGGGCTATTCTCTCACTGAGCGACGGTGAAACCACCCAGCACAAATACATTCCACATTCAGTCTCCTGTCCTGCCCTGATTATTGTGCTTTCCCCCCACTATGATAGCTATCACTTCCATTGACACATCTTACAAGGACCAGCTTTAGTCGGTCCCCTACAGCTAAAACCTTTCATAGATCTTAAGTAGTCAGGATCCAGCCGGCCAGGCAGCAAGCCAGCCATTCGGTAAGTATTCACTAAGCTCCACTGCATCTCACTGTTCTGGGCAATAGAGAAAACACTACTTAACGAGGTAAGCAGAATCCCTGCTTTCATGACACATACCTTCTGGAGAGTGGGGACAGAGGATAAAGAAGGAAATGCATGAATCGTCAGAGAGTGATAAGTGTAATGATGAAAATAAAAGTGTGTGATATTATACAGACAGAGAGAGGCTAGTTTACATCAGGCTGTCGGGCAACTCCTGGCTAAGGGGACATGGCCTGGAACAAATGGAGTGTTACAACAAAAGAGCCGCGAGCACCAAGTGCTGTAGCTGTAGCACAGTGAGGCTTCAGGGAAGGAAAAGATCATTACCGATTTGGATGAGGAGCAGGATATTTTAATACAAGTTTTAGAAGTTTGTTAAGAATGTGAATGGAAGGGTGCCTGGATGGCTCCACTGTTAAGCAGCTGCCTTCGGCTCAGGTCATGATCCCAGGGTCCTGGGATCGAGCCCCGCATCGGGTTCCCTGCTCAGCAGGAAACCTGCTTCTGCCTTTCCCGCTCCCCCTGCTTGTGTTCCCTCTCTCTCTGTTTCTCCCTCTGTCAAATAAATACATAAAATCTTAAAAAAACCAAAAACCAAAACAAAACAAAAAAACAGAATTTCAATGGAAGATAAGGAAGGAAAGACAAGGAAGTTAAGAAGGAAGAGAGGAAGGGAGAGAGGGGAAATTCAAGAGAAAAATCTTCTATTACAAATCACACCCAATTACCCAAACTCCCACTCTTGCAAATGGACATGTATTATACGAGTTTATATTTCACAGATCCCATTCCTCTATTTTACTTTCTAACTGCTGTTCAATCACATAGAAAGGTACTGAATTCTTTTACCTAAAAGATGCTGTGTTTTACACAGTGTGGAATACAGCTATAAGATCTAAGTCTTTCAAGGAATTTATTGGAATAGTTTTAGCATCTGTGTAATAATTTCAAAAGTGCCTAACACATTGCTATATACGAGAACAAGGAAAAAAAAGTATGAAAATAAAGTAAGATTGCAGTGAAGAAATTTAAAGACTATAACATGAGAAAAAGCCAAGTGATTATAAGTGTGACAAATACAAAAAATATATAGAAATGTCTGGCAAAATGACTTTTTCTAAGAGACTCAGGAGATGGGGTAGGAAAGAGAAGAAAAGGTAAATTCCGGGCAAGGAGAAATTCAAGGCAATGCTTTAGGATCTATTTGTTATCTTCCTTAATATAAGAAGTATTCTAGAATCTAAAGTTCAAAAGAAATGAACAGGCACCACATGACACCAATCCTGGTATTTTCCTAATTTTCTCACATAGAAGAGGTAAGTGTGGATACTTCACATGTAATAGTTTGCATGTAACTATGTTGGTGGCCCTACCTTAAATTCATGTCCCAAATTTTTCAAGCAAATATTTACAGTGGAAACGGTCAACTCCAATCGTATTTCTGACCCAGGCTTAGCAATTGGAAAGTAACATAAGTATTACTAAAAAGTCAATGTGAGTATATGAAATAACTACATGCATTTTAAAAGGATGTATTAAATTCACATTTTTATATTCAGTAGTTATATAAGTAAAAAAGCAGTCACTGGAAGAATAAAATTACAATATACTGTAAGTGAATGCTAATAGCGAAATTTCATATAACAGATTCTATCATTATAATTTAAAACAATTCAATTAACGGATTATTTAAGTTACTAAGTCATGATTGTTTAAATATTTACTTGTAAAAAATGCATCCCTAGCAAGTTAAATAATACATACATTCTTTCAGAATTGGTTGATGAACCAAACAATTAGACACGCGTTTTAACTAATAAGCACTAAAACTTAAGGCAAAGTTTGAGCGTTAAGAACCCAAACTTTAGTTAAAGACATTTTTTTATTCATTGTGCATTTTAGTTTCCGAATTCTTTCATTTTCTGAGATCTGATAAGAGGCTCACAATTTGCCATTTTAATAAGATCTATATAAATCCATTTAATATTCAAAATGTGACTTGTTGTCAGTCCTAATTAAAGTAAATAAAGCTTTGCAATGAATGAATTTAATTACTTCGAAACTAGTATGTCTAACCAAGATGAAAAGCAAACGAGTGCAATCTAATCTCAGCAAAGAATATTTATGATTATAAGCTTTGTCAATAGCAAAGTACACCAACTGTTCATATATCTGACTTCCAAGAGATACATGAATGCTAATCAGTTCATTAGAGGCTTCTAGGTTGTGATATTTAGTGACAGGATGTAGTAGCTTTCTTGTCCATGGAGTATAATTGTACTCAGAATGAAAAATTGTTTCCAACAAAGCATCATCCTTCCTGTTTCTGATTTCCTGCTGGTTGCTTTTTATGAGCTGCATACCTTTCAAGAAGCCAACATCATTCAGTTTCTTGTGTCATATGAATACAAGTGTGGATAGGTCCTGGGATCCTCTGCTGAGCGGGATTCTACCACCTTCACTCCAAGCTCAGGCATTTATCTTAGGTTATAGGTTCCAGAAACCCAAGCCTCCCAATTAGTACGCTCACAGTGTATTACCAGAAACTGCATGCAAGTAAACCCTTTTCTAAAATGTGTTCTCTCTATAGGGAACAATGAAAGTACTTCAATTAACAGTGCTTAATGATTAAAATAAACTGTCGCATATAAATATTTTAACATGATAAAATGATGGGGGGGGAGCTAAGAATGATGAAGCCAATGTAACTGTAATAACCAATTTAGTTTTAAAAATCATACATTGCCAAATAAGAAGGTGCTGCGAAAGTATTTTTTTTGATGGGTAAATACGGATTTCACCTTTAGTTTAAAAAAACAAAAAACAAACAAACAAACAAAAACCCTTCTCAAATGTAGTGATAACAGTGCCCTATCTAATAAAACAAGAAACTGGATGGGTAGGAGAGATATGAAAGGAAACAAACACATTAGCCTGAATTGATTGTTGCTGGAGTGCATTTTTATGATATTTCCCAAGAGAGACAGCAAAGAAAGCTAAAAATTGAACTAATTCACAATTAAGCTGAAAGCATATACAATAAAATCTACGACAAACCAAATAATAATTTTGTGATTTTATAAATCTCAGGGGAGCAGATATGGGAAGAGGAAAAGTAGTTATCTGATTTCAAGTATCTCAGTTTAAAATATTAGGAATGTCTATTTATAAGAGCTCATTGGAAGTGGGTTATCCTTTCATATAAAATTCTGAGGTCCATATGGGATTTTAATAATGCATAGTAGTAATACTTTATTATAACACAAAAGATATCAGTCTCTAATCTCACAGAATGGTTTGCAAAGCAACTCAACATTCGTTTCAGGAAATTAAAAAAAAAAGTTTATTACTTCAATTACTCATTAGAGATTAAGCCACAAAGTTAGTGAAACCAAAGATAATCGAATTCAAAAGAAACCTTAAATTAAGGACACAAGTCTCATTTATACACACACAGACACACACACATTTTATTTTCGGTTTGGAGAAGACCTATACAAGTAGTGATCACGACAAATTCCATTTTCATTTTGGAACTAGGCAGTATTTCTAAAGGAAATATTAAAGTTTCTGGAACATGAGATAATGTTGTATAACAACCCATGAAATTAAGCTGACTAGTTATACCAGTTCACAAAGCCTTTGTTTCCTTCCTAAAACATTTCAGAATCATCTAAATCACATCATGAGTTAGATTCAAACTTCCTAAAACTCAGTTTTCACGTCCTTTCAATTTACCATGAACATCAGAAAGAAAGAGGGCAAATGAAAGGGCAAAGATGAGAGAAAATATCCAAATTGATTTAAAAAAGAATTGAAAGCACATTTCCGTATTATTCATAATAGGCAAAGACACTGATAAATTTTCCCACAAGAAGGCGAAAGTTAAACTGCTATTTGGCTACAGAATAACCACTGGTTATGCAAATATACCTACAACATTAAATAAATTGTAACTCTAGTAGACTAGTGACTTAAGTTATTTAGATATCAGAAGGATATGGACATCTTTGTCACAAACTTATCATGCAAGTCCTCAGGAGGGGGAAAGGTTTCCAAATCTTTCTCAAGCTGTTGAAGCTGCCTTCCCATCTGCTTCAAATTCTTTTCCAGCGTTTCTACAGAGACTAAAAGAGAGTATATTAAATGCCTTGAAAGGACAAAATTATAATATATAAAAGGTAAAACACTTTAACACCAAAACATTTGTGAAAAACCTTACAATCTACTAAAGATAAATTTCACTAATTTTTTTAAACCTTTATGTTTTCAAATGCAAAAATGAAGGAAATTTCCTACCTAAAAAAACATAAGATGAAATTTAGGAAATGCTCTCAGGAATAAACCACATTTAATAGAGTTTTACTTAAAATTAGAGCCCTTGACCACCATAAACACTACAAAATAATCCCTTCAGAAAAAGAGGAGCAAATACGGACTCTTGAACTTTAAGCCCATTTCAACATAATTTTAACATTTTTCGAAATCGGGATCTCTCGACAGGGAACAATGAGCACGTGGAAAAGAGTGTTCTGTTGTCCAAGCTAATCTCTAATGGGAATGAAAAGGTAGCACAAGCTACTTTAGCAACATGTAGAACAATTGTCACCTTTTCTTTACTGGTACCCTGAGCACAATGTGTGTTTATTATCTAAGAACAATTTTCCTCCTTTGACTGTGAGCTACTCTCACAGTGCCCATGAACAAATACAGGGGGGCGCTAAGGCCCTATCACAATGTACTGGTTACCAAGCAGGACACTGAGTCATCACTGCCTAAATTCTATGCACAGTTTTAGATGACATCAAGGAAAAAAATTAATGATACATAAATGATATATTTATATCATTATATGGTGATACATAATGATATATAAAGATATAGAGACCCAAACCAAGGTTGGGTGCTCAGATGAATTTTGGTTAAAACTTTTTTTCTTTTGCTTCCCATTACTGTGAACTATATGAAATAATGATGAAAAAATGCATATAGTAATTCTAAGTATGCTACTATGTTTAGGCTTCCAATTAATCCTGAGAAATTGACAAGAGTCAGGTTTCACCTGTAAGAATGGGAATATCTTTGAAAGTAACCTAAATGCCCAACAAAATGGGAAAGTTTAAAAATACACATTTATAGCCTTGGTTCAATAAAATGGAATAGAAGGAAAGCATGAAAAAGAAAGTTGCATGAGAACATGGAGTTTTGTTTTTTAAATTTGCTGTATACAAAATAACATTTGTTATTCTAATATATTAATTAGCTATTCTAACATATTAATTAGCTGTTAATAAAATCTTTACATATTTTGTTGTAAAATCACTTAGCAGGCTAATTTGAAGAAACAATGTTGTTGTTTTTAATTCATTTGAAATAGAGAGAGGGAGGGTGTGCATGAGGAAGGGCCAGGGGTAAGGGCAGAGAAGCAGATTCTCCGCTGAGCAGGGAGCCCCATCTTAGGACTCTGAGACCATGACCTGAGACGAAAACAAGAGTCACCAATCGAGCCACCCGGCGCCAATGTTCAATGAGGCCAATGAATGAACTCTTCCGAGAGCCACAGACAGTAGCTGTTTGTGCCGGGAGCGATGATACTTCAACCTTTGTCTCCCACTCTAGTGAAGCCATTTTGAAGTTACATTAGGTGCATATTTTCTCATTAGTTTTGTGCTACTCATGCTTCCCCTTTCTGTCAGCCTTACATTTAAGACAAAAACACAAATAAAAGAGTGTATAAAATATTTCTATCATGACAGCATTTAGTGCATTAATTAATTCAATCTATTTAACTCAAGTAACCAAATCTTGCTATACATTGCTCATGATGGTAACACATGGTTGCTATGCTCTGCTCTTTCAATTTTATGTCTGTTTGTCAATTATTCACAAGCAAGACCTCTATTTAATTAGGCCTGGGGTGTTTCATTTACTCTTTTCATTTCCATTTTTTTTTTTTTTTTTTTTTGCTTCTTTCAAAGTTCTGTATCTGCACTACAAGAAGAGATTCCCTTTGCTCTCCTAGTCTATTTGATCTCTTATCTAGTATTTCATTAGCATTTCCTCTATCATTTCTCAAGAAATCTTACAGGTGATTCAGTCACTTTTATATTTCAACTGTGAAACTCCTCATTAGATAAATACAAGTTCAGAGGTGCCTGGGTGGCTCAGTGGGTTAAGCCTCTGCCTTCGGCTCAGGTCATGATCCCAGGGTCCTGGAATCGAGCCCCGCATTGGGCTCTCTGCTCAGCAGGGAGCCTGCTTCCCCCTCTCTTTCTGCCTGCTGCTCTGCCTACTTGTGCTGTCAAATAAAATCTTAAAAAAAAAAAATACAAGTTCAAAAACACGTAAAATCATTTTGAATAAATATGTGCTCACAACAATTTATAAGCTGTACAGCGACTTTATGCTGTAAATCAGGTTCAAAACAAGCTTATTAGTAGTAAAACAATAGTAGTGACAGTTGTAATTGTATTAGTAGGGATAACAGCAGCAGTGGCTAAAATACACTGAGTGTTCTGAGGTCCTGTCTTAAGCTTCTCCCATTAATTTTTTTTAAAGATTTATTTATTTATGGGAGAGAGAGAAGGAGAGAGAAGGCAGAGGGAGAAGGAGAAGCGCACTCCCCCACTGATGAAGGAGCCCAATACGAGACTTGATCCAGGACCTTGGATCATGACCTGAGCTGAAGGCAGACATTGAACCAACTGAGCCACCCAGGCACCTCAGGATATTCCATTAATTTTTAAAATCCTCATGGGATGATCATGAAGTTGACATTGCTATTACCCCATTTTACAGATAACAAAACTAGAGTTGAGTGAGTGAAAGTCAAACAACTAAAAGTAGTGACTTTTTCAGACTTCATTTTTAACTGTTTTTCTCTCCAGAGATGTTATTTTTACAACTGCTACCTATCTGCCAGTAACAGTGTTTAAATACACAGATGTGGCTTTCACACAATGACTGTCTTTTTGTATAATCTTGCTTCGTGCAATCACAAGTAATCCACATGTGGCCAAACTCAGGGGACTAGATGTAAGCACTCTGGATGGACGGCTGGATGACAGATAGATATGCTAACATATTTTTAAATGAATGTTTCAACTTAATGTGTTCATATACCATGAAACAAAGGCACGTACTTAAAATACCGTTAGTCCACTAATCCAATTTACTACACATACATGTCATTTTGGGGAAATACCTACAGAAAAGATGAATAAAAGTCCAAGAAACTCCAATGTAACAAAAAACACCAGGCAAGGAAGGGAACATAGGGAACACACACTGGAAGGGAACACAGTTGGATTCTGGATTCTTTCTTTCTTTTTTTTTTTTTTTTCCCCCCCTGACACCTAATACAATGTTTCAATAACTATCCTATCAATTCTCTGATTCGTGGACACCAGTTGGGTAATCTTCCACTTCAATTCTGACAGGAAGTACCTAGAGTTAATGCAGACTCCATGGAGTTTAAGGCCTCAGCCTCAACAGACTGCCCTCACTTCAGAAAACAATCCCAAGACCTAGAGATCACCCATAACCCACACTTTTGATGGACTGGCTAGAGTCAGGGATTTCCATGCCCCTCCTCCCACTTATTTTCTGTCATTTAGTGTCTTACAGAACTCAGGAAAGCACTATATCTATTACAGTTTTAATATAAAGGATGCAATTCAGGAACAGCCAAAGGGAAGGTATGCATACAGCAAAGAATGGGGGTAGGGAGGTAGTACAGTTTCCATGGCTTCTATGAATATACCCAGTGTCCCTGTTCCAGAGTTCTTACTGAAGCTTCATGACATGAAGACAACTGATCAAATCATTGGTCAGTGGTGACTCAACTCTATCACCAGCCCCCTTCCCCATCCCCCAGAGGTCAGACGGTAGGCTGATAATTCTAACCCTCTAATCACATGTTTGTTGACTCTGGTGACCAGCATCCCATCCTGGAGCTATCTAGGTTCCTCCTCTCTTACCCCATCTGCCTGAGTCATCTCATTAGCATACAAAACACATTTTTATAACTTAAAAAAGTCTAGGTTTTAGGTCCTCTATACCAGGAAACTGGAAAATGACCAAACACGTATTTCTAATATATCACCTGGATATATAGAAGTACATGTCTGGAGAAAAGGCAGAACCCCAGTGACTGTGAGGAGGTGTTTAAAAAAAAAAAAAAAAAAAAGTAAATTTTTTGATTCATGAGTTGTGCTGCTCAGAAGGGTCTAACAACCGGATGTGGGCTGCCCTCTGAAGAGCCATCCTGGTGAGTGATGAGCACTTCCCAGGGCAATGAGAGAAAGGCCTAAGAAGCCTATAGGAAGTGATCCAATTCTTTGTTTCCTAGCAGGTCATTGTGATTTGAAGCAATTTCTCACTGGCTTTATTTTCACATCAGTGAAATGGGAAGAATCCTACCTCCTATTTTTAGCTTATAAGCATTTCATAAAAGATCAAATGCGGTAACATAGGATAAAGAATTTTTTTTTTAAGAGAGTGCATGATGCAGTGTTACTCTTAGCACTCAGTAAGAAATGAAGAGCTTAAAGGCTGAAAGAAGTAATAGCAGACTCAGAGAAAAAGTAAAAAGAATCATCGTGATCAGGCCAGGAACAGTGTTGTAGAAGTCACTCTAAAAAGGGAAAGTTGCTAATTGGAAGGATAAAATATTAGGACTGTTTGGGCATATTCAAACATTTAATGGTGACGTGATAAAGAGTAAGCAAGTTGTCTTTAAAAATGCTTCTTGCAGTTACTCTACAGTTAGAAACCCCACTAAGCCATTATTTATGCTTCATCAGCTGTCTCTGGTTACATTATTTGTACATTATGGTTAAGAGGATTTAAGAGTAAGTAACCAACTTTCACTGGTTTTTAAGTAAGGACCAAAGCACACTTGTGAGAGAGAAGGATGTGAGCAAATAGTAGGCTAATCATGTCTGGGCCATCCAACAGGGAAAACCAAAGAATATATAAGAACTTCTTCGGTGTCTTTCTTTTTCAGCAAATCTATTTCCACAGATAATTCCTTTATACATCTTCAAACATAATTTTAACTGTACTGTTTGTAACTGTCAAGTTCTTTGAGCTCAGTGATTATATATATATATATATTTTTTTTTTTTTGTACTAGAAATCCCAACTACAGCAGAGTTTTAAATTGTACACCCTCAAAGAAGTGTTAATTTACTGGTGTCCTTGTATGTGACCTGTGTATGAATTTTATCTTTCAACACTGTCACATTCCTTGACCAAGAAATTAATCTTTTTTATTCTCTTCCATTACTTGTAAGTAACAAAACACAGCCGTCCTCAAACAGAGTTGACTAGATTATTTTAAGGGCACTTTCCACGTTTGCATTTTACTCAGTTAATATTCAATCAATGGAATGTCTCTCAGTCACCTCAGATGTCACGTGTATCAGCCCCTAGGCAACCGCCCATCTGCAATCTCCGCATCCTGGTGAACAGCAGAACCATGAACTGTGTTTCTGCCTTCTCCACACTCTGCACTTAGGAGTTTCCAAACACTAATTTAAACATGGCTTCAAGTCAGCCAGTAAACTGCTTTCAGGACATCTGAGCTCCACCCACAAGCTGCCTTGACTATTTCTTGCTCTGCTGCTACATTTTACTCTAGAACGACACCCTGCTTTTTAGTTTCCCTCCCCCCCCAGCCCCTCTTCATGCACTCTGTCAGTACTGACACTGGAAAAAATGTCTATTTGCCTTGTCTACTGCACCCCTCGATCAATCCTACTCAGACATAATAAAAAGGGTCAAAAAAATCTAGCTAGGCCCCCTAGTGAGGTGCCCTCCCCACCCATCATACCTGGTAATTATCTCTATCTTTGCAATTACTACACTCCATTACTTTTATCTTTGTGTGTGCCTTCCTCTCCCAAATGACCACAAATTCCTTGAGGGAAGATACCATATTTTATTTATTTTTGTATCTTCAATTACATAACATACTGCAGACACTCAAATATTTGCTGAAGGAATGAATTTTGGCTTTAGCTTTCACCTCTTGAGGTTAATAGAGTAAATATCTAAAACCTTAAAATTCAGCACACAGATTTATCTTCAGTGCCTTGTCATTATGATAATTATGCATTAGAGGTATTAAGTAAAAAAGTTAAAAGTCACAACCATAAGTGTTTAAGTTTAAAGTAAAGTATAGACTTTCTGTAATGCTATGGCCTCTGCCATTTGCTAAGATTTCAAGAAAGGAGAGTAGAAATTACGTAGGCCTATGTAATTTTTACAATTAAATAACAATCCTCTGTGAATATCTCCTGGAGATGCTGGTTATTATTTTATAACAAGCATCCTAAGAAGTGTCACATTCATTCTTACCTATCATGAAAACATTCCAGGAAAGGCGATCTCTTTAAAGAAGGCTTACACAACTTATTACCATTAAACAATTCAAACCTAAATGAACCATTTTGTACTCATAAACACAGTAGTTTTGAGAGGGCAACAAACTAGGCATTAAAGCATTTCAGGTTCCTGGGCACCTGGGTGGTTCAGTGGGTTAAAGCCTCTGCCTTTGGCTCAGGTCATGATCTCAGGGTCCTGGGATTGAGCCCCGCATCCGGTGCTCTGCTCAGCAGGGAGCCTGCTTCCTCCTCTCTCTCTGCCTACTTGTGGTCTCTGTCTGTCAAATAAATAAATTAAATCTTAAAAAAAAAAAAAAAAAAGGCATTTCAGGCTCCCAATCAAATAAAGGTATTTTATGAAACTCTAAGAATATTTTATAAATGCAAGTTAAAAAAATAAATAAATAAATTTAGACAAGATGGATAAAAACCTCAGCAAATTTTAAAAACCTCCACATTAAGTGGGCCTCTAACAGAAATCTAAGTTCTAGAATAGCATTGTGAAACCCATGCTTATTTTGAGAAAACATACAACTGAAACCGGAGGACAGAAAAGCACAAACTCAAATCACCACAGACAAAGGTAAACTGAAAGAAGCAGTGGGGAATGAAGGGTCAGTTATTCTCATCAAGCCCTGGCCTTCCTCTGCTGTCTTCCTTCCATCCCTTCTCATTGTTCTCATTCTTGATGGGACCCCTGACACTAAATTGTCCTAACTTGCATTTCCTAATTTACTGTACTATATGCAATGAGAATTTTGTGGTTATTTTATTTTTTTAACATCATGCTGCTAGAGAATGGCCTATGTCTACTATGGAACCTGGAAAGAGGAAAGGTAGAAAGCAAGCAGAGGTGAGAGGGTGAACGCAGCCCAGTGCAAGGGCCTAGCTCAGGTCGGTTTTCTGAACCCTCCACTTCCTCCCCTGCTCTCCGATCTGGCGGAGAGAAGCAGCCTTGTGCTCTACAATCATGAAGAGTGTGTTAAAGGTCAGTCAGCTTTTTAGAAACCAGTAGTAGTGGAGTGCCTGGGTAGCTCAGTGGGTTAAGCCTCTGCCTTGGATTCAGGCCCTGATCTCAGGGTCCTGGGATCAAGCCCTGCATTGGACTCCCTGTTGGGCAGAGAGCCTGCTTCCCCCTCTCTCTACACTTGTAATTTCTTTCTGTCAAATAAATTTTTAAAATCTTAAAGAAAAAAGAAACCAGTAGTGGTAGTAAAAACAAACCCTTCAACAGACTATGTTTATGAGATTTTGAAAATTCCTTCTTAAAAATAAGATGGTCAAGATCACAGTAAACGGGACACAAAAGAGGTCCATCCTAGAGACAACTGTCATGTTATTCAAAACACTCCCTCGGGATAATGCTTTTGTGTGCATGTGTATGGGAGGGAGATGTTACCATTTCTACTGTATCCTATGGTAAATATTAAATACAGATTGGACGATGTGCAAATTTTAAGATAAACTTCTGCATATGACTACAAGAGACCACGCAGCCTAACATGTCCTAGACTGCATTATCTCTAGACCTGAAAAATGGCAAATTTTTCCTCCAGCCCATATCCTTCCGCTGAACGCCAAATGCCTATTGAACCTTTCTTTAATATTTTATGGGCATCTTAAACTCACATTTTCAAATTGGAACTCATCTTTCTCTTTGTTTTTTTTTTTTTTTTTTTTAAGATTTTATTTATTTACTTGACAGAGAGATCACAAGTAGGCAGAGAGACAGGCAGAGAGAGGGGAAAGCAGGGACCCTGCTTAGCAGAGAGCTAGATGTGGGGCTCCATCCCAGAACCCTGAGATCATGGACCCCAGCCAAAGGCAGAGGCTTAACCCACTGAGCCACCAAGCCGTGCCACATTTTCCTCTTTGAATCTGCGTCTACACCTCAGTAAACAATTTGTGTTATGACTCCTCTTTCTCTTATACCCAACACACCCACTCATAAAGTCCTATTGGTTCAACCTTCAAAATCAGAATATTTCCCACTGCTGTTGCTCCCTCCTTCTGGTCCCAGCAAACATGCTTTCCTCCCTGGATGATCCTTACACCATCTAAGTGGATTCACTGCTTCTGCCATTGTTCTTCTGGATTTTTCCCCAAAGCAGAAGCCAAACCAATCCTTTGAAAATACAAGTCAGATGTCAATCTTCTGCTCGAAACCTTTCTAATGCCCCCCCCCCCCCGCCAAAGTAAAGTCAAAATCTGTCTAACGAGGAGTCCTGTCTTACAGAATCTGTGACCTTTCTGACCTCATCTCTCATGCCCTCCCTCTGCTCCAGTCTCACCTGCCTCTCTTGGGACTTCTCTAGGGCTCTACTGACTAGAATGCTTCTGACACCCAGATTGCCTTGCCTCCTCCTCCCACTTCTTTCACATTTTTTTCGCAAAGGCCACCTTCTTTCTGGGGACTTCTCTGACCACTCAGCCTTAATTGTGGGGAAAAAAACAAAACCCTGCCCTGGAATTCCAGAGCTCACCATATGACATAATACACGTGCACTTCTTCCTGTGGCAGATGTTCCATAAAACATCAACTTAGAGCAGACACTTTTCTTTTATGCTCACAGCCCTATCCCATCTTCCAAATTGTGCCTGGACAGAGGAGGCACTCATGAGATGGCTCGTAAAAATACAAAGGCGTCCATCTTATTTTTTTCACTGTCAAATTCAGGTCTGATCCTTATTGATGCAAATGCCTAGCATCCTGTTTGCTACACCGTGAGAATTCAATCAACTTTTTGGAAAGACTTCTTTCCTTGTAAGGTCAAAACATACCCAAAACCATAAATGAGCACTAATACTTTTTTCCTTCAAATACATAGTATGACAGACAGCTGCTGAGAAACAGGACACATGCGCTTACATGACAAGAGTCCAACTGCTGATCGGTTTAAATCTATATCTGAAGATGACCTCTTCTGAGGGGAGGGGGGAAGATTATCCAGAACCTATTATCTTTAGGTTTTTCTATGTAGGCAAAGAAATATCTTTTTTGATGTTTCTATCACTTGCAACATCTTTTTTTTTTTTTTTTTTAATTTATTTGACAGAGAGACCGTGAGAGAGGGAACACAAGCGGGGGAGTGGGAGAGGGAGAAGCAGGCTTCCCACTTAGCAGGGAGCCCAATGTGGGGCTCCATCCCAGGACGCTGGGATCACGACCTGAACTGACAGCAGATGCCTAACGGCTGAGCCACCCAGGCATCCTACAACATTTTATCTTAAGTGTTCATTTGTATTTCACATTTTCATGTGGAAATGGAAAACATTTCCAACTAACTAATTCCTTAATAATTCCAAGCTAGTAAATCTATTTTTTAAATGACATGCAAAAGTTTCTAGAAAAAAATAAGCTCCAAGTTGTTGAAGAGTTGTTGGACCCTAGCTACTTTTTACTGCTTTTTAATAGTAGAAGCCCTCTTTCAAAAGAAATCTTTTTTATCAAAGTTCAAAACAGGAAATAAAAATAGTGACTCAGGCTGCAGGAGAGGAAGGAAAGTAGAACTCATTTTCCAAATTCCTTTCCCTATGCTAGGATGTTCAACCAGTGAAAATGCATTGTGCTGTGCACTTAAGATATGTGCAATTTCCTATGCATATATCGTTCTTTAATTTTTAGAAAAGTAAATAAATTTTTCAATGACACAGATCCATGAAATTCAAAAGCTTACATAAGTTTCAGGCAAGACACAGTCGGGATCTGTTCAAATAACTATTGAGAATACATGTTAAAATGACATAATTATATTATTCACAGAGACTCTTGCTTATCACAGAGACTCATGTTTATCTGCATTATTACTGACGAAATAGGCAGTTGTGGGTCAGTAAGAAATAATCACTGAAAAACAACAGCTACAACTACAGCAAATACAGAGAATATTTACATAGTCCTTATGGTGTGCTATACAACAATTTAACTATTTGCACATATTAACTATTTGCACATATATACATACAACTATTTATTTGCATATATTAACCTATAAGCTTACAACAAACCTCTGAATGAAATACAACTATTGTTCCCGTTTTCAGGTAAGAACACTGAGTCCCAATGGGGATAAGGAACTCATCCAAAGTTACACCTCCAGCAATGGGCAGAGGTGGGGTTTGCACCCCAGTGGTCTAACTTCAGACTCTGTGACTGTAACAACTTCCTCCAAAATCTCACGGGGATCCCATTTTTTATTTTGCCCACTGAAATTATTTATTGGGGTTATTGTAAGTATCACCGCTTGTTAATGAAAATTCCTTACCTTCAGAGGCATATGATCGATTTCAGTTTTAAATGCTTTAGTATTTGCATGCGATGATGAAAGAAAAGGGTATTTCAGAAGCTCACCAACAATAACCCTTAAACACCAAAACATTTCACGACGTAATGCTAACTGCTTTCCATATGTATGTCGATCTGTGTAACTGCTTCACCATTTCGTGACACTCAGAGGGACTGGTGCTACTTGCATGCAGTTATGGGAGTGAGGACAAGGACGACTACAGGGAGTTGGGTAGTAGCCCTCTCACCCCCGAATCCATGGCCACAAAGCACTTCAGCATGTGACTTATTTGGCAATAGGATGTCTGCAAAGAATATCAGTTAAGAATCTCGAGATGAAATCACCCTGGATTTAGGGAGGCCTTAAACCAAATGACTGGTGTCTTTACAAAGAGAGGTGAGAGATAGAGACGTGGAGGAGAAGAGGACACCAGGGGTTGCTGGCAGCCACCAGAAGCTATGAGAGAAGCACAGGATGGCTCTTCCCTGAGAGACTTCAGAAGGAACCCATGCTACCAACACCTTGAGTTCAGACTGCTGTATTCCTGAATAATTAGAGAATAAATTCATACACTTCTACTGGTTAAAGGAACCTAGCGTGTGTTCATCCGTTATGGCAACCCTATGAAGCTCATACAACTATTATTTCAAGACTCGGCAAGTCACACACAGCCTGGTTTCTTGGGAGCAGCTGGCAGATTTGCCTGTAGCATCTGAGCCCCCCCCATAGCACTCCACCCAGCTGGTGACATGGCGACCTTGTGAGCAGCGACATTCAGCAGATTGCAGTGAGGGAGCGTGTTTCACCCCCTGCTTAGGCTTCCTCGGAGCGCACAGATTTGTTATGGTAAGCTATCCTTCAGAACGCTCTCATTCTGAAATCTTCTTCCATCCGCCTTGTTTATAATTTCCCACTTCCTGTTGCAACACTGAGGGGCCGTAAATACTGCTTTGTGGCCAGCCGTCTAGAAGAGCTCTGAGACCTTGCTTGTCACTGTTGATTCTGTCCTGTGACTTGATGTCCTGTGACTTGATGTGAGCTATGGCTCATAGGTGACACTGACGGAACTGTTCCAGTAGCTATTTCAAATCTGTAGCTGGCCCCAAATCTGCAAACACTGTAAACTGTTAGTTTCTTGAAAAGATTAATGCTGTATTGATGCCACTTTCAGTCTGCTAACCTCCAAAAAGATATAGAGGTCTTCCTGATGTGTTTTTCTTCTTCATCATCATCTATCAGCCCCAGCAGCAGCCGATTCAGGAAATGTTCTCAGCTCAGTATCTCAAAAAGCAATCTTTAGCTGGAAGTGTAGTTCCTCCATGCCTAGTGTTCTTCAGCATCAGTCTATAGACTCCTTAATCCTTCGAGGGACTCTGGTCATGCTCTTTCTACATTCCATTACGACGCTTTTCAAAATAGTTGATATTTGCACAGAACAACAGTGCAATACAACCTTACATGCGAGTCTCTGATATAAACTTTTGACGCCAACCCTATAGAGCTAATCCCTGGAAATTAACCGGGAGAATTTAAGTAAAATCCTATCCAACAGACAACTTGCACCTTGTGGCCCCTTACTAGCACACTGAGCTCATAGTATACTACATGTATTTTTCATATATCTTGTAGCTACCTTGTGAAGGACCCAGTTATATATTTCATGCTACCTTTTTATGTTAAAAGTGTTCATTTGAATAGAAAATTTTTACAAATACTGCCCTTTTAATACATATATGCAAACCTATAGAGTTACATTTTAAAAATAAATTTATCATTTATAACATTTGGCTTGTTAGTGACATTAAAATTATTCTACAATTCTTAAGTATGCTAACTAGATCAGTACAGATTATCCAAATAGATTATTGAGACCTAATTACACAGGAGTCACAAAGTAGTTTCCCAGACATAACTTGTAACTCTACCATCTAGCCGCAGAATCAGGTTACATAGGTAGGAGATAGCAAATGTTTTCATTATTTCTACAGGATAATGCAAAAAAAAAAGTACAACCATCCATCCACACTTCCCTTTTGGAAAAGAGTCAACGGATAATTCAGAGTATTACTAGCCTTTACTGGCTACTTGCTTATAATAAAATTACAACTATTAAAGTAGCAAAACAGAGGTAGGTGGTAAAGAAATATATATATATATATAGGGATGAGTTAAAAAAAAAAAAAAAGAACAAAAACTTAATTATATAAACAAATGTTCTAATATAAAATCAAGATATCATTCTAACTCTATAAAATATTCATGAGATATCAGATTGCCTCAATATCCTTATAACTCTGTTGCCGTCTGTTCAAAAAAAGGAATGAATATTCATTGTAATTTTATAAACTCATGTGGTATTTCAGATTGAACCTCAAACCTTTTTTCTTCCTTTTTTAATGTGCGAATTTTATTTATGTAGACAGAGAGGCAGCAAAAAGAGAGAATTGAAGCAGGCTAATGCTGAGCAGAGAGCCCGACGCGGGACTCGATCCATACCCCGAGATTATGACCTCAAGGCAGTGGCTTAATTCACTGAGCCACCCAGGCGCCCTTTGAACAAGAACCTTTGATGTTCTGAAACTGCTTACTAGTGAACACCTAACACAGCAGGGCTATGACTGTTTCTTTAAGTGATCTGATCAAATAAAACAACATTCTGTATACACTATTCTACAGCCGAAAAGCTCTAAGCAGGAAAAGTGCCTTAAGTTATTCTATTAATGTGCTAGAGGTGCATCCCAAATGCCAAGGGCTGGGTAGCTTAAACAACAGAAACTTCATTCCTCACAGTGTTGGAGTCTAAGATCAAGGTGTCAGTATATTTGGTTTCTTCTGAAGCAAGAAGATGGCCTTAGCTTATAGACAGCTACCTTCTTGCTGTCTCCTCACATGGTTGGTCTGCATGCATGTGAACCCCTGGTGTCCATCTATCCAAATTTCCTCCTCTTATAAGGATACAATTCACACTGGATTAGGGCCTACCCTAAGAGACTCGTTTTACATAATCACCTCTTTAAACACCTATTTTCGCATTCAATCACAATCTGAGATACTAAAGATTAAGGCTTCCAAATATGAAGGGCTTAGGCACAGGCGGACAGAATTCAGCTCCTACCAGAATACATTTTTGTGCCCTTTATTGATAATTCAGTTAAAGCAATACCTTATTTGGTTGTCATCTCTCAATTATTTTATTATAAATGCCCCCCCCCATGAGCTTTCGAATTATTTCACTATATTGGCAGAAATGCACACAAATGACTATTTTCATAAAACTCTAATATCCTACAGTTAATTTGAAATGCCAGATGAATGATTTATCTCACAAAATTAAGAGGCCCCAACCTATGACCTAACATAATGGTATTTATGTTATTAAGTCTGTCACACAATGAATATTTTTATGTACTTAAAGTGCACACTTAATGTCTAAAATGCAACTGAATTAACAACTAATCCTGAATATTCAAAATATATACATCAAACTAATAAATTTTAATTGGCATTTTTAGAAGTGTAGAGTATAAGAAGGTTAATGGGAGCCTTTGAAAATGCTTTCTGCTTGTTAGAGCACATGAATTTGAAATTTTAAACACTATACATTTCCAGGTGGCAGCCACCTGGAAATGAAGTGTTCTAAGTGCTCACAGTAGGTGAATAAAAGATAAACATTTGGTATTTAGTAAGCCATTTATCATAAAATGTTGATAAGTCATGTGGCACTGGAATTGGAGATGTATTTGAGTAGACAAATATTTGGGTCAGACCAAGGAGTTACTAGCCAAAAGCAAACAAACAGTCTTAAAAGCAGAGATGTCAATAAAAGGGAGAGGACAAATATCAAATGTAAGATATCAAAGAATGCTCCCAAAAGCTAAACATGTGGAAATGGAAAAAAGTGAAAAAACATTAGAAATGGGGAATCATTAAATCCACTCTGACAATACACCAAAGGCGGCCCATTCTCTAGAAGCTAATTCCATCTACAGTAATTCCAGGAATACTCTCTAATCTAGACTCTGAGTTCTTAGACAGTGGTTTAAGATTTTCTGGAAAGCCTATGAATTTATCCTTGAAGAAAGACTAGAGCCCACTGAAACTTAGGTGGCGCTTCCCAGAACAACCAAGAAAAAAGCCCCAGAGGGAAAATGACATTTACTCTTAAGCTGCTCTATGAGGGAGGGTATGAGGCAACATTCTAGACCACAGCTTCCCGTAGATTTAACTTAGAATCTACCACACAGCTCGCAGCTGATGTGAATGAAAGCTGTAAAGAGACAAGGTGAATGAAAACAGGGATACCAAAGAAAGGGTGCTAGGAAGGATTTTCTCAAGTAAATAAAGTTTAGGGAGGAGAGGTAATGGCTGTAGGAAAGAAAAGCACATTTTATGGGCCTATTGTGATCTATGCGTGTGGTGTGGCTAAAGATGGCAAGAATGCTGTTGGATATGCAAGCATGGAGCTTAGGAGGGATGACGGGGGTAGAGATCTGTAAGTCATTAATGAAATGATGGTATGTAAACCCTTGGAAGCTGAAGAGATCACCTCAGGATTTATGGCAAGAAAGAAAAAGAAGGGCTCAGTATTAGACTAATAACACAGGCAATAGTTAGAGGCTTCATTGAAGAGGAGGAAGAATAAAGGACCCGGAGAATGTAAAAGGAGCCAGTTAGGACAGGAGCTAGATGCCAGTGAGGTCACCTGTTGTTACTACCAAGACAAGGGCACAGTTTCTGACACCGAGTAATCACACAACACCTGATTATCAAATGAAGAAGTGAGTTCTAGACTGGACTTGCACAGCATTCCTAGAATTTAGACTCTCTAGGGAAGAAGAGAAATATATGGCAGAGATACAATAACCCTGAAACAGACAGGGTTGAACAAGGTGACACTGTAAACTTGCCTCAATTAACTCCCCAAATTCTCCGAGTTTTGTCGCATTTTCTACTCATTAATAAAATACCATTCAAGGTTAATCATGAAGCTGGTTATTGTGAAATAATCAATAAAACCTTCACAGATTGGAGTCCATTAACTTCAGCTGTTTAGACAAGAGAACAATGTATTCACCCTTCAAAGACCAGGAAAAAGAAAAAAAAAAGAAATATTGCAATGGTATATAGAAATACAATAATGACCCAAAATATTTTCATTGAAATACAACAGAAAAGCTGTAAGCCATTATCTCTTAGAAAAGAAGCAGCCCTAATGAAGTAGATTTTTGAAAATTGTCATACGGGTAAGCTCATTAGTTGCAATGAAAGATCCCCCTGCTGATCCACGAGGACTTAATGGCCAGGATTTTGTTATGTCTCAAAAACAAAGGTACTTTTTAATTCATGTGATAGCTCACTGAGGAGACTTCAAATATGGAAACTTTTAAATGATGATATATAATAGAAAAGCACTGAAATTTTCCAAAGCAAACATAGGCTTACTTCATCCAAAACTATTACATTCATTCCTCTAAAATCTCATTCATTAATAGGGTAATATTATCACACGAAGAAATTATGCTCTACAATCACCTACACTATGTAAAAAAAAAAAATCTACATCATCTATATCTATATATCTCAGTGATGGATTTTTCATTTCAAATATCTAGTTGGCTGCTCCCGGTGTAACACATTC
This sequence comes from Mustela putorius furo, assembly GCF_011764305.1. Classification (NCBI taxonomy): domain Eukaryota; kingdom Metazoa; phylum Chordata; class Mammalia; order Carnivora; family Mustelidae; genus Mustela; species Mustela putorius. The sequence goes on along the minus strand of NW_025421508.1, from coordinate 7,217 downwards.
ATGCTATCTGCTGACCTATACACATATGCATGCCTCCATTATAACAGATGGAAATGAAAAATCTCGAAGCCCTAGGATGCCCCAGTAGAGACATTAAAAAAGAAAACAAACATAAGTATCTAATTATCAAGCTACAGCTCTACAAGCCCTTATCAAAGTTAGTTTTCAAAAGAAAATAATAAAATATTTATACAGAATTTTAAGTACAATTAAGTGAGTCAAAATAGATAAATGATATTTTAAAAACTTAATTTAGAGCACCACTGCTGGAAAATAAATTCTATACTAACACGTACATCTGAAAGAGAAGTAAGTTCCAGCTCACCGTTCAGCTTTAGAAACAGGAGAAAAAGATGGTGACATGGTCAGGAATGCAAACTGTTATTAACATAAAATGCTTGCATGGATTTAATTCTACCCAAAGACAGAATGTTGATATAAACTATTACTCTACTCAGCTATCTTTTCTCTAGAAAAAAAGCTTTCTCTGTGTTTCAAGACTTTATGTATAACTTTTTCATCTATTATTTTTTTACTTATCATGCTTACCATGCATCACTTTCAATTTCCCCACTTTCAATTCTCTTTTGGCCCATATACTTAAATTTTATCCCCAAATTTCAGAAATCTCATTTTAGAGACATTACCTTCCCTGAATTAATGAATCAATCACTCAAAAGCTATTTTGAGTATTATTGAGTTATTTTAATGTTCTTTTTCCTCTGTGCACTTTTGCCCTATCTCATTGTTTAGTATTAAAAAAAACTTTATTTTCCCTTCCTAAATTCCATTAAAACACTTACACCCATATACATGTACACACACATGGTCATTCTCTTCTTATGTCAAGGACATTCTTAGGGAACACAAGGGCAAAGTAAATCATTCCAACATCATTACAACATTAGCATTCAGGAGCAAAAAGTAAAGTAAAAAGCTTATTTTTGGTCTTAAAAATCCAGACTAATTATTTCTAACTCTCCCCTACCCTCCCTGCCACCTCAATATATTGGCTGTATGAATTACATACTTCAAAGAAACATACATCTCAGGAAAAACTGTCAAAGAACATCTCATCCAATCACATTGCCACTCTGCAGATGGAGTGTTACAATCCCCATTTTATGGAAGAAACACAAGGAGTAGAAAATGACAAAAGTAATTTTTTTTAAGAAGGAGTAGTCACTAAAATGGGGGATTGTGGTGAATTATTCTTAAGTTGAAAAGTTCTAATTTTAGGAAGACAATAAACAACAAACAACACAAAAATAGTCTGCCATTTCTAATGACCAGTTTTCAACACACTGACAATACAGCTATCCCACCATTTCAAATGAGTTGTCTCCCAAGAAGTATGTACGTCAGTGCGCATATATTCATAGAAATGTGTATGCATAAATTGGTGGTTGGAGCAAGTAAAATTTTTACCACAGAATAGGATATATAAATAAAAACTGGAATCTTCAAGTCATCAAAAATTGCATTTAAATCATACTATGACTATTAATAACAGTTCCTGTCCTATCCTAACCCTTTGCAACCTGATCTAAATCCAGTAGGGACAGAAGCAGATGAGATAGCTGGGCATTAGAAAGGACTGAAGGGAATTTCTAGCTGTTTGGTCCCTACTAGGACAAAGGATGCAGTCTCTACCTTCAGTGTGGGTGGACACAGATTTAACTTAGGCTAACTAGGCACATTGATTACTGGGGCTTAGCCCAGACACAATGATCCTCCCCAAGTGAAGGATCCTGACTCAAGTAAGCATTAAGCATTACCATGGTTACAGAGGAGGCAGCTGAGCAGCAGAAGGAGGGGCTGGCAGGTAGTCATAAGGTTTTAAACTATACAACTACCTATCTTTTTATATTTTAAAAACATATTTAAAATACAGAGGCAAAGTAGCAAGTATGTTCAAACAAAAGGCGTTACTTTCTGTCTTGACGAACTAACTAAAGACCCAGAGCTGTGAAATGTTTTCTGTGAAAGCACAAACCTTTACTGGCTTTGTCTAAATGTTCCAAATCATCCACAAAATTCAGGATATCAGGGTACTTTTCTTCACATACTTTCACCAGAAAATGAAGTAGTGTTGTTTTCTGATCTGCTGATTTTGTGTCTTTTAGCTAGATAGGACAAAAGGGAGAAAAAACAGTCAAAAATATTTTGGTAATCTGTCTACTTACCTAATGTTAATACTGTATTTTGTAGGTAAGAAGTAAATGAATTGTAAAATTAGTCAATTCTATTTCTGAATTGCAAATGTTTAAGTACTTGAAAAGCTATCTATGGATTGTTGTTTGAAGTCATTAACATTTTTTGAAAAGAAAGTATAAGCTTAATCCAATCTATTATGCAACATTTTATGGGAAAAAATACATGATAAACACTTAGGAGAACAGAATAATCTGTAAGTCTATATAATAATAGTACTTAAAACAATCCCAGACATTTGTTCCTTTTTTAAATTTTTAAAAAAAAATTGGTACATATTTATGACATGCCTACTAGAGGCTATAGGAGTCAGAGATACAACAACAAACAAGGTACAGAGCTGTTCCTCAAGAAGCTGTTTAGTAGGGGGGAAAACACACACACGCACGTGTGCACGCACACACACACACACGTACATTTACCCTGTTGTGACAAACAGTATAATAGAAATAATCAAAAAGTACACCTCAGAGGACAGGACATCTAGAACCCTGGTAGACAGGAAGTTGTATGGATTAGGGAAGGGAAAAAGAAAATTCAAAAGGGCCGTACCAACGAGCAGATGGAGCAATATTTGAAAAATGCCACACTTGAGGACGAAGAAGACACATTTGAGGAGTCTGAGTGACTCAGAAAAATAAGTGTATTGAGGAGGACAATAGAGAGAGTAGAAAGATACAAAGCTGGGAACATTGGAAAAGACCAGAAAACAGGCTTTTGATCCCTAAGAATTGGGAGTTTTTAAACTGGGTAAGAGATGATGAGACCTACGGTTTAGAAAAAGCTCCCTCTAGCACAGTGTGGATAAAAGACAAAAAACCAAGGGAAAGAACAGCAGCAGGGAAAGTAACTTAAAAACCGGTAACAACAATCCAGGCAGGGAAAGACAAGGCCCTGAGTCAGGGCAGTGCCATGGGGATGGAGATAATGGGACAGAGGGGCCATGGAGACCCAGGTGGTGCCATTAATTGAAGTAAATGGAAAGACAGAGGAACAGATTTGGGTGGAGTGCGGTGGGCAAAGAGATCAGTTTCAGTTTTGAACGAATTTGAAGCTTTTAAGTAACATCCAAGTAAAAATACCCACAAAGGATGTAGATTGATACAGGCGTAGAAAAATGTTTCTCAATCTTTCTCTTTCATTATTGCTGGCAAAAGAGTATTTTTAGGTTTTCCCCCCAATCATGTGTACCTGTGAAATTTTAAAATCATAGGTATCCTGTGTATCTTTTCCTGTACTGTATGTATATCTATGCTTTGCAGATTAAAAAATAGCAAGATACTTTTGCTTCCAAGAACCAATTTTCTATCCCCTAGGGAAACTGTTGAGCATACCTGGCTAGAACTCAGAGGAGTATGATGACCTAGGCCCTCCAGACTGAGGAGCCTTTAGCCCCCAAAGTTCAAGAGTTGATCAAACGAACCCAAAAGGTACACAGGATGAAAGGAGATATATATTTATACACAAGTATATGATCTATTTGTAATCCTAGTTCACAAGTTATTTTTTGCATGCTAAGTGCAGTTAGAATATTTGTCTGTGGGGCACCTGGGTGGTTCAGTGGGTTAAGTCTCTGCCTTCTGCTCAGGTCATGATCTCAGCGTCCTGGGATCGAGCCCCCCATTGGGCTCTCTGCTCAGCGGGGAGCCTGCTTCCCCGCCCCCCCCACCCCGCCCCATGCCTGCCTCTCTGCCTACTTGTGATCTCTATCAAGGAAATAAATAAAAATCTTAAAAAAAAAAAAAAGAATCTTTGTTGGTTTTCACACATGTTGTTGAGAACGCTAATCTGATTAAGCTACCTTTTCAATCCATAATTTCCTTCACATTATCATCTTTAATGGATAAGGCGAGTAAAACTAGCAAACTTTCATAAATGTAGTCATTTTCTCTTATATAACCCAGACGTACCATAAAAGCTGTCCTTTGGTTTTATTTTTTTATTTTTTAAAGCACCCTAATAGTGAACTCTTCTATCCCCCCTACCCCCATGACAGCAGTAACTGCCCAGGGAATAGCATCCCTTCTATGGACACTCAGCTCCCAAGTGCCACTAATTACATCCCTTCTTCACCATGCTCCTCTCCTGTGAAACTAGATGTGCAGCTCGTATGGAATGTTGATTAGCCCAAGCCCCATCTACCTCTATAATTTGTAAAGCCTGGAAAGGGCTTTCCAGTACCATATATGATGCAACTAAATAGCCAGCAACTGCTAGGATTAATAGATCAAGAAATCCCTATGATCTAACAAGCAACTGGATCAATCTTGATCTTTATTCATGAGCAATAAGAATTCAGAATTATGAATTCTGAAATATAATATAGTTTATTGCATCTATCGATTTAGTCAATGTTAAGTATACAAGTCGAACAAAGATTCAAGTTATTCAGAGACCATCAGAAAGCTAGACAGTAATTCATGGAGGAGGGTGCTGGATTGGCTCTGTTACTGAAAACATCGCCTGGTTAGCAAGCTGAGAATTGGCAACAGTCTAATATTGAAAAAGTTTATCTACTGAATAGTAAATGGAATCAAAATTCTCCCATCCTTTCAGAATCTGTATTTAACTGTAAGACAAAAGAAAAATCAAATTTCCAAATAAGTAAAATTGAATGTAAATGTAATAAATAAGAAGTTCAGATAAGAAACAAAGATGGCAACCAATTGTTGATAACATAGTGTCTCATTCACAAACTGCTATGTGGCTTTAAATTCCAAGGTGGAGAATCTTCATTCAGGTCCTAACATTCTCAGGAAAAAGTACACAAAGGTATTCTTCCTGCCCCAATTACTCTATTCCTCCCTTCCCTGCTCCCAACAAGTCTCTTTATAAGAAAGAATGAGAAAAGGTCACCTTCTAAAAGCATGAATGCACAATGGAATATTTATCAATGTCTTAATCTACATGTTCAATTTTTTCCCAGTTTTTGAAAAATATGTACCAAAAAAGGCGCATTCTATTTCCTCTAATTACTCATACGTAATCAGCAACTGAGCTAGAAGAGTAAGGAAAGCTTGGGGGATGGGTCTAATTTTGTTGAAGAGAACAGTTCACCTCAGTATACTTTGTAACACTAACTCTTGGAAAGAAAACGAAGCTAAAATACTTGCTTTAAAAATTCGTTTAGTTTTAAAAAATATGCTTTATTTAAATTTTAACAGACATTGCTTGACAGGCTTCCTTTTGTTTTATTGCCAAGAGATGTATCTTGTTGATGAGTAATCATGGCTGTTAAGGAGAATTTTTTATTTGTATATTGTTTCTTTGAGGTACATTTAATGCAGCATGGATGTCAAATAAACAAAAAGATGGATGGAGTTTCTTCAACTGCTCTGTTCATTCCAGACAAAATAATGTTAAAAGAAGATCCTGTAATAAATCACGGCCTAGTTGTCACTCTGGAGTAGAATTCCTTTGTAGTTACAATGCAATATTTTGAAATATTTTTAAGCTATTCAGCACAAATTTGGATGACATCTAAAGAATATCCCATTGTTTTAATCACAAGGAAAATTCCTAAAATAAAAAAAAAAGTAAACTTTGGGTGATCCTCAGAATCCAAAGGCCCCTTACTCTAATGACACTTAAATCATAAGAACATTGCGAAATTGGCCACTCTGCTCCCATTATTGAGTTTCTATTATCTAAGTATGTATTGAAACCAGCACAGACACTCTAGCCATGGCAGACAGTGCTGAACATAATAACACGACAAAATTATGAGAATCTGTAGGTGTCCACTGAACATTCTAGAAGACCCTAACTTGAAAATGTCATTAATACCACTGATATTGATAATGATCAATATTAATAATCAAATTAATTTTAAATTATAAATATTAACAATCGTCACTATTAACACCACTATCACTAATACCACGACATTATTTTTTTTTAAAGAATTTATTTATTTATTTGACAGAGAGAGATCACAAGTAGGCAGAGATGCAGGCAGAAAGAGAGAGAGAGGAGGAAACAGGCTCCCTGCTGAGCAGAGACCTCCGATGCGGCACTCGATCCCAGGACCCCGAGATCATGACCTGAGCGGAAGGCAGAGGCTTTAACCCACTGAGACACCCAGGCGCCCAATACGACGACATTATTATAGCCACAGCTCTTCTATGGCACTTATCCTGACACCAGGGATAGCCAAAAAAAGATGTATTTAGTGCTTAAAACACATAATATCTTTATGAGGAACTAGTATACCCATAACTAAAGAGGATAAAAAAGATCTGAGAGATCATGCAGCATACTCCGCATCATATAGCTACTATCTGGTAGAGCCAAGGTTTGAGGACATATCTGTGTGAATCCAAAGTTCATAACCACCTCAAAGTACAGTTCCTCTACAAAAATCTTGAGTTTATTATGTGTCAAAGAAACAAATTTCTCAAAACCACAGTGGACAAAAATGGTAGTAAGACAACAAAAGAACATCAATGCAATTTAAAATACCGAAGCCCTATAACCTGCTACTTCTAGCCTGGAAAGCCTCTTAAAACTGACACCTTCTACCCTGAGGTCATCTCTAGTTCTGAGAGCATGACATTCTTTCTACTGTTTTATCTATAAATTTAATAAAATGCCACCTGAATCTTATCACTCAAACAGCGAGTCTTTCAACACTGCTAGTAGATTAGTGCTGACAATATTATACGAATATGGTTAGATGAAAAGACAGCTGTTTAACCTTTAACAGACCTGAACAAGTATATGTACCAACATGATACTCCATCTTAAATCCTATGCAGAATAAAGTGATTTGTCTGTACAAAATAGTATCTCTAAATTTAAGTTAAAGGTATTCATATAAAAATAGATGTGTTCTTCCAATCCAGGAGCATGGAACATTTCTTTGTGTCTTCCTCAATTTCTTTCATGAATAAATATTGTGAAAATGTCTATGCTACCTAAAGCAATCTACACATTTAATGCAATTCCTATCAAAGTACCATCCATCTTTTTCAAAGAAATGGAACAAATAATTCTAAAATTAT
>NW_025421507.1:0-41054 GCF_011764305.1 Mustela putorius furo | reverse complement strand
GAGGGAGGATAAGAATATTGTATGTGGGGCACTGGCGGGCGCAGTGGGTAGAGCTGCAGCTCTTGAATCTCTGGGTCCTGCGTGTGAGCCTCCAACGTTGGGTGGAGCCAGATGTGCTAAATAAAAACAATCTTAAAAAGATAGAGAGAGAGGAGGAGAGAAGTATGGTATGATCAATCTTCAGGCCTCTTCAGTTTCTATGCCCAAGGTAGACAATCACTGAGATTTGCACATATTGTCATTAAGCCTTCTCAAACGTGTTCCAGAAGGCCACGCCTAATCCTCTATAAGCATTGGCCCCAGTCTAAAACCCTATAAAGTCCCTTCTCTGACCCATTAGGGTTTCTTAATGATGAGTGACACGTACCCCTATATAGATCTTATCATGAGGGTGCATCTGAATAGCTCAGAGAGGTTTCCCAACATATATACCTCAAGTTCCACACATCAGAGAAAGTTCTGTTTGTTTATAAATTATGATTGGAACTTCAACATGACTTCTCTCCTGTTGAAAAAACAAAATCCCCAGCTGATTCTAATGAATCAGTTAGGAGTTGACAACCCCTCGCGGTATGACTGGTTCTTCACGCCTATAAAAATACCCTTCACCCAAATACTTATGATGTTGAGTAGGAGGTACTTTATGACAAGTAACTTGGTTTTAACACCAGCCCGACTTGGTGTGTTGCCCATGCTGTCCTGGATGTATAGTTTTAGAAACTATAGTTGCACCAAGTGCTTTAGGTTTTTTTTTCCAATAAAACGTTGAATTACTACTAACCCCTCTAGTGCGATTTCTCATAGTCATTTCAACCCAAAAGGACTGCTGGCTCAACAATATAATTATCTGTGGGGACAGTGGAATGGAATCACTTCAGCGTTCCGGGTCATCGATATCTTCAGAGGATTTGCTACTGGGACCCCTTGGTTCCCAGTCTCCAGGCAGCATCACAGCCCTCCCATATGGCTCAGGGTGAGGTGGTGGGGAAGAGTGCAGTCAACAAAGGTTCCCTCCCTTATCTTCCCTGCTGCAGCCACCGCATCTATGGCGGCACCACTAATTTTTGTGTGAGATTCTTTCACAGCCGAATATAGTTTTAAAGAGCACTGACCAGGGTGAACTCCAGCGGTCCAGAGCTAGTTTGTTCAAAAAGGTCTCTAATCTAATTCACAGAATTGGTGGGCTCAGAAATTAGATAATTGTTTGTTTAGTTGGGGGCGTTCTTTAATAAATTGCAAAGCTACTCAACCTGATGAGTGGCTCTGGAAGTATTATAAAAGCATAGACTTAAATTTCCTCTCAAGCTTGCAAAGTGGACCTAACCACCTCCTTTTTTTTTTTTTTTTTTTTTTTTTTTTTTTGGATCCACGCAGCTAGATTTTCTCTTTGCCCTTGAACCCTTATAATGGGCTCATACAAAGAACCCATTTTCCTTAACCCCAAACCAAAACCCTTATCAACCAGACTCTTTGGATCCCAATCATATGTTGGCCTCAACCCAATTTTTCAAAGAGGTCGCATATAGATCGTTAAGTAACACCGCCTGCCTCCTCCTGTATTTCCCCCCTACGACTGGCATGGGCTTAGACAAATACAACAAGCGGGGCTGTGCTAGGAACAACAATGCTCCATGGAAGATTTCTGTGTACCCACCTTAGACATCCTAAACCTCTTGTGCAAGAAGAAAGTCAGCACCGTCTTCCCCCCTTTAACAATCCAAGCTGAATGCGCAGTTTCACATCTTAGCAAAGGGCCACGCTTCCAGGGTCCTGCTGAAACTCCACCCCTTCCCTGAGCCCCATAACCATTAACATACCCATAATGCCTCACCCCCAAAGAGTGCTTTAACTTTGAAAATTGTGCAATGTTGAATCTATGCCATTTCTGTACTGTCACTGGTAAAAAAAAAAAAAACTCACTCCAACGGTATGAATTAGGAATGATTTGTTGAAGGCTCAGACCAGACATCCTGTAAGCTAACTTTGGGATGCTTGAAAAGTCATGTTTTCAGAGGGGAACCATATGTATTTACTTCATGAAACCTAAGTCAGCTTTATACTTCAAAACAGGAAATTTGGAGGGCGGCTACCTGGGGGGGCTCAGGGGGGCCAAGAGAAGCCTCTTCTGCCTTCCGGCTTATGAGGTCATGATCTTTAGGGTCCTGGGATGCGATCCCAGCCCCTCACATTGGGGCTCTTTGCTCAGCAGCGGGACTGCTGCTCCCATCCTCTGCCTGCCTCTGCCTATTGGTGATCTCACTATCAAATAAAATAAAATCTTTCAAAAAAAAAAAAAAGAAATTTGGAATAGATTTCCCCTGCCTTTCCCCATTGAGGGAAGAGCATCAACCACAGATCAGACACAACACTACAGTCAGTGTTATGCGAAATGCATGATCTGTGAAGTCTATCCAGCATGACCAGAAATTTAGCTGAAGAATGAGACTGTCTTCTTAGAAGGATGTTTATGCTAATGTTTAATTTGCATTTAGACTTCATTCTGCAAGTCATGAGAGAACCCCTCAAGCAATTTTAAGCCAAAAAGTGATCTAACCCCCACTACAAATTTCTTCTCTTATTTTTACATATATGTCTTGAAATGGTTTGTTTGGGTAAACCACGACCACTGCTTCTAATATGCTATTTACATTGTGCACATCAAGAGTTTTTTTTTTTTTTTTTTTGTTAATGAAAAGTACATGTAAAATTATATGAGAGCAGGGATATAAATGCACGACGACTCTGAAAACATTTTGCAAATACTGTGGGTGGAAATATTTTAAAGGCGTATACGTTTTGCAAACTGAAATAACAGATTCCACCCTAACCGTTAACCCTCTTTTCTGATTGTTTAGGTGGAAATTATTTCCATCACTGGCAAGCACATAGCTCATTTACAGGAGGCTTACATTTTACTCTGACACTACTGCCTTGGCGTAACAAGGCACTGGTAGGCTTTTAGTTTCACATTTCTCCCTCAAATATAAATGCTGTTAGAATTATGCAGATCTGTTCCTTCTGCTCCTGATGCTGCCGTTTGCCTGCTCACGCTAATTTATTTTTTGCATATTCCGTTGCTGCTCTATTTTGAGTGTTTTTGATTGTTTTGATTCATTTTCTTCCACATGTTCTCTGACCTTCAAAGTGGTTTTTTGGGTCCCCTCACACATTTTGTGATATTTCTCCCCCCCACTGGATTCTAAAATGTGGCAACTAGCTACCTTTGTTAGGAGATGGTCTAGCAGTTAAAAAAAAAAAAGAATTCTTTAAATTTTAATTCCAGTGTGGTTAACATACATACGTGTTATGTTAGTTTTTCAGTAGTAGGATATATGGAGTCAGCAATTCCACCCATCACCCAGTGTTCGGCAGGACACAGAGTGGGTTTCTTATTAAATCCCACCCATTCGGGGGATTTTGGATCCTGGGCATTTATAGGCTGAATTGGTGGTGTGGCTCAGTATCCTCTCAACCGTGCTGCTGCTGAGAAGAGCATGCCGAAAATCTAGACTACTGCTTTCCCTCCTCCTCTCCAATCCCCCTCCTCCAGCCCCCTTTTCCCTTCTTCCTACTTACTTATCCCCTTTTTCCTCCCCCTTCCCTTCCCACTTATCCCTACCCTAGCCTGTCTTTCCCCCATAACTTTTTTGAATACTTAAAAGCAGAATGATCTCAATTTTTTTCCCTCCCCTCCATTTCCATTTTCTACATACATTCTCTTATTTATTCCCATTTTCCACTGAAGACTGTTCTCATCAGAGAAGGAAGATCTTTTAAAACCGATCACCTACAGTGAAAGAATGGCAAAAGACACAAACACACAAACTCATCCCTCTTTCTGGGGCAATGTCTTCAGAACAAGATCTGAATACTAATATCATAATCATCATCAGAAGGCAACGAGAGCTACCAGAGAATTAAGCAGGCAATGTTCTGACTTACATGTGACTTACATAAACCACCTCCTTTTCATTTTGCAGGAATATATGAAGCTGTCATTAACACACTATCTCCACTTTACAGAGAAAAAAAAAACTATTTATTCAGAGTAAATATATTTCTCCCAGATCAGACTGACTGCAGTAGTTGAAAGAATCAGTATTCATCCCCCAGTTCTCTGACTCTGACTTTAAAACCTGTTTTGGTGAACCATTCTATTTGTTTTTCTCTGTTTTCTTCTCTGCAATCCATACCTTCAGACCATTCATTGTTGTTTCGTCAGGGGGTTAAAAAACCGGGACAGCCTCTACCATCGGCAGACCCTGTGTTGCAAACGCCACACAGTATACAAACAGGAGTCCAAACTGCAAATTCGGTCCTCAAGAATCACACATTTTTTTGAATACAGATAAAGTACAATAATATGAATAGAAGAAGAAAACCCTGTAACACAACAAGCAACATGTGAAATTAATTGTTGCTAAAGTTCGCAAGGAAGAGTGCAATGTCCCAGCTGGATGACTGGGAAGGTGGCTCTTAGATGCGCGGCGCTTCGTCTCATTAATATTTCAGAAAAACGGACACTGAAAATGATGACAATTAAAATAATCCTGGCAATCTTAGATCAGCAAAAAATGTTAATGTCTGCATCACTAATGTGTTTGAAGATGTACAGCAAAAAGAGTTTTATATATAATTAATTGTTCATAATCTGGGAAAATGTAAGGCGCACAACCCAACACACCCTATAATGCCATGTCCGTTACCCTCTCTCGGGTATCGCTAAGAAGTACTCTTTACAAAACTATAATACCAGGAAAGACATGCAAGTGTATGTTTTACAGAATTGTTTGTAATAAACCCAAACTGGACAAACCTAAATGTCCAATCATGACATGATAAACATACACACACAAAAAAACAAAACAAATAAAGGGATGTACCCATGGTATAGGGGTACACCATATAGTAATTAAAACGAATGCACTGTAACCATATGCTTTAAACATAACAGGGCATCTCACACAAAAAAAAAAAAAAAAGAGAACCAAGAAGCAGACCCATAAAATAATATATACAGAATGATTCCAGCTACATAAAAACTTTAAAAGAGCAAAATGAAGTTATATTTCAGAATGTAAACTGCATACATGGGTAAAACTATAAATAATAGCAGGAGAATGTGTTTCCCGAGAAGGGGTCAGGCTGTTGATGGTCTCTATTCCAGAGGCAGGATGATATGCGAAAGAGACTTTACATGTAATGAATGACATCTTATCTCTTCACACAGGCAGTGGACAACATGAGTGGGCACCAGTCAGTCCTTCCCACTTTACAATGACCTTTTAAACACTCTGCATGTTACAAGTATCCATTTTATAATATACGCAAAGCATTTTCAAAAAACACACAGTTTTTCAAGACAGGACTATGAAAGGCTGTGATGGAAATGTTTTATTTATGTGTGATCACAAGGAAGGAGGGCTTTGGGGATTACAAAGAAGGGCAGGAAGGGTATCAGAGACAAAGGTGCAGCAGTGATCTATCTACCTACTACTACCTCGCTTACCTAGCATGTGGTTTGTGATGCAATATGGGATGAGTAATGAATAATCGTTGTGAAAATGAAGCCCCCCTAAATAATTGCCTGTGTGTCTTGGGGGGCTCAGTGGAGAGGGAAGCACATGCATGAACAGGAGCTGTTGAGAAGAACTGTTCCTGGAGATAACTGGGGGTCAGCGGAAGCCTAAGACTGAAATCAACAAAATAACAAATCCGATGTTTTTGTAAAAATATCTGCCCGTTGTAGGAGTATCTAAAAATGTGTCTGTGATGACATAATACCTACATAATAGAGACAGCAGTGTAAGATGTGATGGAACATGAGCCCTGCTGAAGACCAACGAGCCACAAAATGTACAAAATAATGATTTGTAAAAAAACAACGTTATGCTGGGTATTTATCACACATGAAAGCAAAGGTGGGTAGGTAGCATCATGAAGACTAAACTAGAAAAGTATCAAGACACAGAGAGTATGGGGCCTTCCTTGAGCAAAAATCCACAATAAAGGGGCAGCTGGGTGGCTCGGTCATTAAGCATCTGCCCTTGGCTGGCTCAGGTCATGATCTCTGAGTCCGCGGGATCAAGCCAGGCGTCAAGCTCCCAGGCTCAGCGGGAAGCCTGCTCTCTCCCTCCCATCTCTCCCACACTCCTCTCTCCCACTCTGCTTATGTTCCCTCTCTCACTGTCTCTATCTCTGTCAAATAAGTAAAATCTTCAAAAAAAGAGAAAACATAGAGGTCTCTCAGACTTTTAAACGTTTGAGACACAGAAATTAACCGTGGGAAAAATGGTATGTTTGCTTGCTACCCAGCAGAAACTGAAATTTCTTGCAATTCCCATGGCTTGCAAAAGACTCAGAGACAGAGCTAAATCCAGAGCTCACAAATCTTAGTTGCTTTCAAGGGTCAAGAGAAAAAAAAAGTAGTAATAGGAAATGTAATTAAAGTGAAGAGAGTCCACAATCACATCACAATGCAGGCACTCAGAACCAAATTTAAAAATGAGTAACTGGGGGGGGGCACCCCAATAAATAAATGCCTCCTGAATTCAGCCTTCAGGCCACCAGACAGGACTCCTGAAGGCCAGTTGCCTTGAAGATAAGGCAAGGGAACTACCCGCTGTACAACCAAGCAATACCATAACACTATATATAGTAGAGTTTCCGTCGTCATCATTCAGCACTCTTATCTTTCCATTTACAGTAGTACGGCAGTACCCTTTCTGAGAATTAATGCTGTCAATGGAGAGTGGTGGGGGTTTGCAGCAGATACAGTGACATGTAGGTCCATCCCTGAGCTTGATAGAATTTAGACTTTCCATTTTAAAAAAATAATATCAACTCATTTTCAAAAGCACACAAACGGGGGCACCTGGGTGGCTCAGTGGGTTAAAACCTCTGCTTTCGGCTCAGGTCATGATCCCAGGGGTCCTGAGATCGAGCCCCGCATCGAGCTCTCTGCTCAGCAGGGAGCCTGCTTTCCTTCCTTCCTCTCTCTGTCCCTGCCTCTCTGCCTACTTGTGATCCTCTGTCTGTCAAATAAATTTTGAAAAAAAAAAAAAAAAAAAAAAACCAACACAACAAAACGTAAATTAACATACAGGTGTGGATTTTTTATATCTTATTGAATAAATGAGGTCATTGTACTCAGCACATTCTTGACGTCTTAATGAAGCTATTACAAAAATTATGTTCCAAAGTCATTACACTAAGCTATTATTCTCTGTTACACTAGGCCATCACTGAATCTGAAGGAAAAACACCTAATAAAATTATGTTATGGTAATATTATCAATAATGGCATAATTATAGTGACATTAATGACAATATGAGGGACTTCATTCTAAAATATCACTACATGGTTTGAACAAGTTGAGTGTAAATAAAAAACCATCATTTGTAGCTCATGAGCAATTCTCTCTGCTTAATTTTTCATGCTGTAATTTGCAGTAAAAAATGACAATTCGGAGACCCATACTTTACTTGAGAAGAAGAAAGCTGCACTTTCTTTTTATTATCCATTACTGAAAGTATCCATTCCAGGCAATCTGAATTTCCTCATTCTCCCAGCATTTTGATAATACAGGGAGAAGTGTAGAAAGTATTCTACACTCGGACATACTATAAATAAATTAATGTTGTCTCTTTTAATATTGCCATCTCCAACTATTTTACTATCATCATCATTATCATTTTTTACTTTTAAAACTAGATCACTCGATGGCAAACAGATGTAGTGACTCCAAAATTGAAGAGAATCTAAACTGTGAAGGCCCTGATCTTGTACTTCTCAGTCAAACAAGTCAAGTGACTAGTTTTTATTTCTAAGGATATTCTCCACTAAAATCTAAGGTAGAAGCAGCATTCTTTGCTTCCCCACTTACGAGCTGAAGGGCTTTTTTCGAAGTGGCACTTAAGTTCTCTGAAGCTTCCTTGAATGATCTGTAATATGGGAAATTCCTAATGGAAAAAGAATAGCTGAGTTTAAGACCAAAAGAAATTAGTGAGGGAAGACTGACTGGCCCCATGGACCAATGAGCTCATCTTTTCCAAGGTCATGTACTCAGCTGACCAGACTCAGACTCAATCTTGCCAAAGTCTCGGAGTTGATCAAGGATGATGATTTACATGAGCAAAACTTGCAAGAGCTGTAACATTAACACAGTTCCTGATATTTGTACATTGTGGAGGAAAAATAGTTTCCTAAGTACCACATAACTCCCAGAGAGTCTCTGTCAACAGTGTGAATAGCACTATTCATGCTATTTAAAAGGAGCCACACAATACAGGGAACAAAACTTTCCATGGAGTTAGTCATCTTATTGATGCCAAATAGTATCCAGAAGACTAGTGGGGTATCGTGCTCTCTAGTATATATGTTCCAGCAGAAATTCATCTCTCTTTTGATGGACATCTTCTGGTTACACAAAGACCGAGACATAGCTCTGTAATGACTACTTTTCTATACCTGGTCAATCTCAGCTCTTAGAGTGTATACTCAGTACTATGCCTTATAAAAAGAAGAAGATATTGCCTCCTTCTTAATATATGAATGATTTTAAAAATATACATTAGTAGAGAGAATGGTAATAACGAACC
Source organism: Mustela putorius furo (assembly GCF_011764305.1). NCBI lineage: Eukaryota > Metazoa > Chordata > Mammalia > Carnivora > Mustelidae > Mustela > Mustela putorius. The sequence goes on along the minus strand of NW_025421507.1, from coordinate 32,453 downwards.
CTTACATACCTATAACCCAGTATAAACAACAAACAGCATAGAGATGACTTTGTTTCTCTCTAATCCCCTCCACCCTGCTATCTCTTTAAATAGCCACATCAAACTCATGTATTAGAGTCCATCATCATCTCACTCTCACAAAGCAATGGATGCCTCAGAAATAATTAAATATGATGGCAGAGGTCACACTTAGAGAATGCCAGACCCACAGTTCAAAGACAGTTCTGTCTATTCCAGAGTCTTTTCTCTGGTCTGCTTTTGTGTGCTCCATGAAAGTTAGTGGAGTCTAGAGCCATATAAATTGCCGTATCAGTCACAGCACTGCCATAAAATAGATGGCATACTTAAATCGGTAATTTAAAAAAAGGTTAATAAAATGACTATTTACAAAAAGTTAATGAAGTTCCATGAATTTGTAAAATCCAAAGGAAGGGTCACTAACCCTAAGCCCAAAGAGCAAAGGTAATGAGCAGTTATAGGAACTCAGATTCAGAATAGCTTGATAGAAGCCCCTGTTTTAAGGGGCATGGCTAATGTAATCGAGTCCACAGAGAGTAGCTGGAGCTATCTCACACGCTATTCCTTTATTTCCTTGCTTCTCAACTGCTGAAATCCAATCAAATTCCAGATGGACTCCAAGGTCACCCATTGATAGAGTCCACAGAAGTCAGGCTCCCAGAGCTCAGAGCAGGATAGAAATGCTGGATTTGGACAAGACAAAGATGATACATGACACAATTGTCTATCTATACATAGGGAAGATAGGGAATATTATTTTGACATAATGACCCTATTCTTATCAGAAATTTAGGAACCTGATGAAGAATAAAAAATGGTATTGATCTTTCATTTAAAAAGATGGCATTACTTATTACATTGGTAATGCAGATATAAAGTTTTAAAGAATTTGTTATAGCCATTAAATAAAAATCTGCAATAGTTTAAGAACATTTTCTCAGTAGAGGCAGGGTCGGGGAGAAGAAGTGGACTGAAATGATATCATATCTGAGGAGTACAGCTAGATAGGTATCAAACCATTCTGAACACCTACGAACTCAACAGGAGATAGAAGAGAAGGAGAACAGCAATTCTAGGAACAGAAAATCAACCATTTTATGAAAGGTAGGACATGCAGAGAAGTGAATCCGAAGGGACAAGAAGATAGACCATGGGGGTAGGGGCTGGCACCCAGTGGGTGGCAGAGCAGCAGAGCACAAAATCAGAAATTTAGAAGTCTGCTCCACTGAGGGACATCACTCCACAAGCTAAGCCGCGATGGAGCCCTCATGGGGATAGTGTCACATGGGGTCACAGTAAGATTGGGGGTGTCTGAGGGTAGCAGAGCTCACAGGTAACAGAGTGGGGAAGCTGACTACAGGTACAAAGCAGAGAAGTAAGCTTTCAGATCGGCATTACCTTAAACTATGATCCGAGGCACAGCTGGACCACTGCTCTTCGAGCAGGGACCCCACAAGTGGCAGATCTGGGGAGACCCACCTTTCTCCTCTGGGAGGAGCAGCGTGGCAGAAATCTGCTGGGTTTGGAGACTCCAAATAGGGCCATGTGCCAGAGACAGAAATGCTTGGTCACAGACACGGTGAGCATGGAGTATGGCCAGAGACCAGGGAGACAGGAGTGACTGACAGCTTTTCTCTGAGGGCACACTGAGGAGTGGGGCCCTGAGCTCTCAGCTCCTCCATGCAGGAGATTAGGAGGCCAACATTTTCATTCCTGTCCTCCAAAACAGCACAGAAAGCATTCAGGGAACAAAAGCTGCTAGAGCAAACATGGGCAGATTACTCAGCCCGGCCCCTGGCAAGGGTAGTGCAATTCTGCCTCCGGCAAAGACATTTGAGAATCACTGCAACAGGCCCCTCCCGCAGAATATCAGCAAGAACATCCAGCCAGGACCAAGCTCACTGATCAAGGAGAACAGTGGAACTTCAGAGCTGTGGAAAGCAACACAAAGAATTCATGGCTTTTTCCCAATGACCCTTTAGTCTTTCAAAGTTAATGTGTTTTTTTCTTTAATTTCATTTTTTTCTTATTCTATCTTTTTAACTTTTCCTCTTTCCTTTTTTAATGTTTTTTAAAACTAGTTTACCTAAACAATACCTTTCTAAAAATAACCTTTTTAAACCTTCATTGTTATAGTCATATTTTATCCCTTCATTGCATTTAACCTTATTTATTGTATACATTTATATACATATAGGTTTGTTTTTTCTAAAAAAATTTTCAGATACAATTTCTTATAATAATCTAAATACAATCTAATCTAGCACATGGCTTTGTTCTAGTCTCCAGACTGAGCATATTCCCTCCTCTTTTTCTTCATTTTTTCCCCAAAAACTTATCTTTCCAATGTTTCTTTTAGAATTTTTAAAATTTTCATCGTTACATTAATATTCCATCCCTTCATCGTGCTTACCTTTATTTTTGTATACATATATAAATTTTTTCTTCTTTAAAATTGTGGTAGGTAGTTTCTTCCAAGAGAACAAAATACACCAAAAATCAAGTGGGTGGCTCTGTTCTATTCATCAGTCTACTATATATTATTTTTAAATTTTTAGTTTTTATTCCCCCCCCCCAGATTGGGATCACTTCTGATTTAGTTAGTGTACATTTTTCTGGGGCCTTTGCCACCCTTTTAGTATTTTTTACTCTTGTTCATATATTCTACTCTGGATAAAATAAGGAAGAAGAACTCACCACAAAACAAAGCAAAACAAAAAAACACTCCCCAAAAAACAAAAAAACCCACAAGAGTCAGTAGCGATGCCTAGGGGCTGAATCAATACAAACATTGGCAATATGTCAGAAAGCGAGTTCAAAACAATGATACTCAAGGTGCTAGCTCAAAAAAGTTCATCATCACTAGCCATCAGGGAGATTAAAATTAAAACCACATTGAGATATCACCTTACACCAGTTAGAATGGCCAAAATTAACAAAACAGAAAACAACATGTGTTGGAGAGAATGTGGAGAAAGGGGAACCCTCTTACACTGTTGGTGGGAATGCAAGTTGGTGCAGCCTCTTTGGAGATCAGTGTGGAGATTCCTCAAGAAATTAAAAATAGAACTTCCCTAAGACCCTGCCATAGCACTCCTGGGCATTTACCCCAAAGATACAGATGTAGTGAAAGGAAGGGCCATCTGTACCCCAATGTTTATAGCAGCAATGGCCATGGTCGCCAAACTATGGAAAGAACCAAGATGCCCTTCAATGGATGAATAGATAAGGAAGATGTGATCCATATACACTATGGAGTATTATGCCTCCATCAGAAAGGATGAATACCCAACTTTTGTAGTAACATGGACAGGACTGGAAGAGAGTATGCTGAGTGAAATAAGTCAAGCAGAGAGAGTCAATTATCATATGGTTTCACTTATTTGTGGAGCATAACAAATATCATGGAGGACAAGGGGTGTTAGAGAGGAGAAGGGAGTTGAGGTAAATTGGAAGAGGAGGTGAATCATGAGAGACTATGGACTCTGAAAAACAATCTGAGGGGTTTGAAGTAGTGGGGGCATGGGAGGTTGGGGTACCAGGTGGTGGGTATTAGAGAAGGCACGGATTGCATGGAGCACTGGGTGTGGTGAAAAAATAATGAATACTGTTTTTCTGAAAATAAATAAATAAATTTAATAAAAAATAATTTTAAAAAATAAATAAAATAAATAAACCTTAAAAAAAAAAAAGGCATGGCAGTTATTAGAGAAACCCTGTCTGGAGGAATAAAATCCCTTACTGGAGAAATAAAAGAACTAAAATCTAACCAAGTTGAATTCAAAAAAGCGATTAATGAGGTGCAATAAAAAATGGATGCTCTTACTGCTAGGATAAATGAGGCAGAAGAGAGAATTAGTGATATAGAAGACCAAATGATGCAGAACAGGGAAGCTGAGCAAAAGAGAGATAAACAACTACTGGACAATGAGGGGAGAATTCAAGAGATAAGTGAAACCATAAAATGAAACAATATTTGAATAATTGGGATCCCAGAGGAAGAAGAAAGAGAGAGAGGGGGAAGGTATACTGGAGCAAAGTATAGTAGAGAATTTCCCTAGTATGGCAAAGGGAAGACATCAAAATCCAGGAGGCATAGAGAATCCCCCTCAAAATCAATAAAAATAGGTCCACACTGTGTCATCTAAGAGTAAAATGCAGAAGTCTTAGTGACAAAGAGAAAATCCAGAGAGCATCTCAGGACAAGAAGTCTGCAACATACAATACTAGAAATATTACATTGGTAGCAGACCTATCAACAGAGACCTGGCAAGCCAGAAAGAACTGGAATGATAGATTCAGACCACAAAATGAGAAAAACATGCATCCAAGAATACTTTATCCACCTAGGTGGTCACTCAAAATAGGAGAGATAATAAGCTTCCAGAACAAATAAAAATTAAAAGAATTTCCAAACACCAAACCAGGCCTACAAGAAATACTGAAAGGAGTCCCCCAAGCAAACAGAGAGCCTAAAAGTAGTATACCAGAAAGGGACAGAGACAATATACAGTAACAGTCACCTTACAGGCAATACAATGGCACTAAATTAATATCTTTGAATAGTTACCCTGAACGTAAATGGACTAAATCCCCCAATTAAAAGACACAGGGTGGGCGCCTTGCTGGCTCAGGGGGTTAAGCCGCTGCCTTCGGCTCAGGTCATGATCTCAGGGTCCCGAGATCGAGTCCCGCATGGGGCTCTCTGCTCAGCAGGGAGCCTGCTTCCTCCTCTCTCTCTCTGCCTCTCTGCCTACTTGTGATCTCTGTCTTTCAAATAAATAAATAAAACCTTAAAAAAAAAAAGACACAGGGTATCAGAATAGATTTAAAAAAACCTATCAATATGCTGTCTATAAGACACTCATTTTAGACCCAAAGACACCTCCAGATTTATTTGAGGGGGTGGAGAACAATTTACCATGCTAATGGACATCAAAATAAAGCTGAGGTGGCAATCCTTATAGCAGATAAATTAGATTTTAAGCCAAAGACTACAATAAGAGATGAGGAAGAGCACTATATATACTTAGTCTGTCAAAAAGAAGATCTAACAATTTTAAATATCTATGCCCCTAACATGGGAGCAGCCAATTATATAAGCCAATTAATAACAAAATCAAAGAAACACAATGACAATGATACAATAATAGTCAGGAACTTTAACACCCCCTTGCTGAAATGGACAGATCATCCAAGCAAAAGATCAACAAGGAAATAAAGGCTTTAACTGATATACTGGTTTAGATGGACATCACAGATTTATTCAGAACATTCCATCTCAAAGCACCAGAATTGACATTCTTCTCTAGTGCCCATGGAACATTTTCCAGAATAGATCACATCCTGGGTCACAAATTAGGACTCAACCAAAAGACTGTGATCATTCCCTGCATATTTTCAGACCGCAATGCTCTGAAGTAGGAACTCAATCACAAGAGGAAACTTGGAAAGAACTCGAATACATGGAGGCTAAAGAACATCCTACTAAAGAATGAATGGGCCAACCAGGAAATTAAAGAGGAATTGAAAAAATTCATGGAAACAAATGATAATGAAAATACAACTGTTCAAAATCTGTGGGGCACAGCAAAGGCAGTCCTGACAGGAAAGTATATAGTGATCCAGGCCTTTCTCAAGAAAGAAGAGTGGTGTCAAGTACACAACCTGACCCTACACCTAAAGGAACTGGAGAAAGAACAGCAAAGAAAGCCTAAACCCAGAAGGATAAGAGAAATCATAAAGATCAGAGCAGAAACCAATGAAATAGAAACCAAAACAACAGCAGAACAAATCAATGAAACTAGGAGCTGGTTCTTTAAAAAAATTCATAAGATTGATAAACCCCTGGCCATACTTCTCAAAAAGAAAAGAGAAAGGACCCAAATAAATAAAATCATGAATGAAAGAGGAGAGATCACAACCAATACCAAAGAAATACAAACAAGTATAAGAACATATTATGAGCAACTATATGCCAGCAAATTTGACAATCTGGAAGAAATGGATGCATTCCTAGAGACATACAAATTACCAAAACTGAACCAGGAAGAAATATAAAAGCTGAACAAACCCATAACCAGAAAAGAGATTGAAGCAGTCATCAAAAATCTCCCAATAAACAAGAGCCCAGAGCTTGATGGCTTCACAGGAGAATTCTACCAAACATTTAAAGTAGAATTAATTTCTATTCTCCTGAAACTCTTCTAAAAAATAGAAATGGAAGGAGAAGTTCCAAACTCATTTAATGAGGCCACCATTACCTTGATCTTGAAACCAAAGATCCCAGGAAAAAGGACAATTACAGACCAATATACTTGATGAACACAGATGCAAAAATTCTCACCAAAATACTAGCCAGTGGATCCAACAGTACATTAAAAGGATTATCCACCATGACCACGTGGGATTTATTCCTGGGCTGCAAGGTTGGTTCAACATCTGCAAATCAATCAATGTAATAAAATACATTAATAAAAGAATGAACAAGAACCATATGACACTCTCAATAGATACTGAAAAAGCATTTGAGAAAGTAAAGCATCCTTTCTTGATCAAAACTCTTGAAAGTGTAGTGATAGACGGTACATACCTCAATATCATCAAAGCCATCTATGAAAAACCCACAGTGAATATCATTCTCAATTGGGAAAAACTGAGAGCTTTTTCGCTAAGGTCAGGAACACAGCAGGGATGTCCACTATTACCACTGCTATTCAATACAGTACTAGAAGTCCTAGCCTCAGCAATCAGACATCAAAAAGAAATAAAAGGCATCTGAATCAGCAAAGAAGTCAAACTCTCACTCTTTGCAGATGATATGATACTTTATGGGGAAAACCCAAAAGACTCCACTCCAAAACTGCTAGAACTCACACAGGAATTCAGTAAAGTGTAAGAATGTAAAATCAATGCACAGAAATTAGTTGCATTTCTATACACCAACAGCAAGACAGAAGAAAGAAAAATTAAGGAGTTGAACCCATTTACAATTGCAGCCAAAACCATAAGATACCTAGGAATAAACCTAACCAAAGAGACAAAGAATCTGGGCTCAGAAAACTATTAAGTACTGATGAAAGAAATTGAGGAAGACACAAAGAAATGGAAAAATGTTCCATCCTTATAGATTGGAAGAACAAATACTGTGAAAATGTCTATGTTACATAAAGCAATCTACACATTTAATGCAATCTCTATCAAAATACCATCAATTTTTTTTCAAAGAAATGGAACACATAATCCTAAAATTTATATGGAACCAGAAAGGACCTCAAATAGCCAGAGGAATGCTGAAAAAGAAAACCAAAGTTGTTGGTATCACAATTCCATACTTTAAGCTCTATTACAAAGCTGTCATCATCAAGAAAGTATGGTCCTGGCACAAAAACAGACACATAGATCAATGGAACAGAATAGAGAGTCCAGAAATAGACCCTCAACTCTATGGTCAACTAATCTTCGACAAAGCAGGAAAGTATGCTCAATGGAAAAAGACAGTCTCTTCAACAAATGGTGTTGGGAAAATTGGACAGCCACATGCAGAAAAATGAAACTGGGCCATTTCCTTACACCACACACAAATATAGACTCCAAATGGATGAAAGCCCTCAATGTGAGAAAGGAAGCCATAAAAATCCTTGAGAAGAACACAGGCAGCAACCTCTTCAACCTAAGCCACAGCAACTTCTTCCTAGAAACATCAGCAAAGGCAAGGGAAGCAAGGGCAATATGAACTACTGGGACTTCATCAAGATCAAAAGCTTTTGCACACCAAAGAAAACAGTCAACAAAACCAAAGACAACTGACAGAATGGGAGAAGATATTTGAAAACAACATATCAGATAAAGGGCTAGTATCCAAAATCTATAAAGAACTTATCAAACTCAACACCCAAAGAACAAATAATCCAATCAAGAAATGGGCAGAGGACATGAACAGACATTTCTGCAAAGAAGACATCCAGATGGCCAACAGACACATGAAAAAGCACTCCACATCACTTAGCATCAGGGAAATAACAATTCAAAACCACAATGAGATGTCAGAATGGCTAAAACTGACAAGTCAGGAATTGACAGATGCTGGCAAGGAAGCGGAGAAAGGGGAACACTTTTATACTGTTGGTGGGATTGCAAGCTGGAGCAGCCACTCTGGAAAATAGCATGGAGTTTCCTCAAAAAGTTGAAAATAGAGCTACCCTTTGACCCAGCAATCACACTACTGGGTACTTACCCTAAAGATTCAAATATAGTGCTCCACACTAAACGAGAAAAACATGCAGCCAAGAATACTATATCCAGCTAGGCTATCATTGAAAATAGAAGGAGAGATTAAAAGCTTCCAGGACAAACAACAACTGAAAGAATTTGCAAATACCAAACCAGCTCTACAGGAAATCTTGAAAGGGGTCCTCTAAGCAAAGAGAGAGCCTACAAGTGGTAGATCAGAAAGGAACAGAGACCATATACAGTAACAGTCACCTTACAGGCAATACAATGGCACTAAATTCATATCTCTCAATAGTTACCCTGAATGTGAATGGGCTAAATGCCCCTGTCAAAAGACACAGGGTATCAGAATGGATAAAAAAACAAAACCCATCTATATATTGCCTCCAAGAAACACATTTTAAGCCCGAAGACACCTCCAGATTTAAAGTGAGGGGGTGGAAAAGAATTTACCATGCTAATGGACATCAGAAGAAAGCAGGAGTGGCAATCCTTATATCAGATCAATTAGATTTTAAGCCAAAGACTATAATAAGAGATGAGGAAGGACACTATATCATACTCAAAGGGTCTGTCCAACAAGAAGATTTAACAATTTTAAATATCTATGCCCCCAATGTGGGAGCAGCCAACTATATAAACCAATTAATAACAAAATCAAAGAAACACATCAACAATAATACAATGATAGTAGGGGACTTTAACACTCCCCTCACTAAAATGGACAGGTCATCCAAGCAAAAGATCAGCAAGGATATAAAGGCCTTAAATGACACACTGGACCAGATGGACATCACAGATATATTCAGAATATTTCATCCCAAAGCAACAGAATACACATTCTTCTCTAGTGCACATGGAACATTCTCCAGAATAGATCACATCCTCGGTCCTAAATCAGGACTCAACCGGTATCAAAAGATTGGGATCATTCCCTGCATATTTTCAGACCACAATGCTCTAAAACTAGAACTCAACCACAAAAAGAAGTTTGGAAAGAACCCAAATACATGGAGACTAAACAGTATCCTTCTAAAGAATGAATGGGTCAACCGGGAAATTAAAGAAGAATTGAAAAAAATCATGGAAACAAATGATAATGAAAACACAACGGTTCAAAATCTGTGGGACACAACAAAGGCAGTCCTGAGAGGAAAATATATAGCGGTACAAGCCTTTCTCAAGAAACAAGAAAGGTCTCAGGTACACAACCTAACCCTACACCTAAAGGAGCTGGAGAAAGAACAAGAAAGAAACCCTAAGCCCAGCAGGAGAAGAGAAATCATAAAGATCAGAGCAGAAATCAATGAAATAGAAACCAAAAAAACAATAGAACAAATCAACGAAACTAGGAGCTGGTTCTTTGAAAGAATTAATAAAATTGATAAACCCCTGGCCCGACTTATCAAAAAGAAAAGAGAAAGGACCCAAATAAATAAAATCATGAATGAAAGAGGAGAGATCACAACTAACACCAAAGAAATACAAACTATTATAAGAACATACTATGAGCAACTCTACGGCAATAAATTTGACAATCTGGAAGAAATGGATGCATTCCTAGAAACATATAAACTACCACAACTGAACCAGGAAGAAAGAGAAAGCCTGAACAGACCCATAACCAGTAAGGAGATTGAAACAGTCATTAAAAATCTCCAAACAAACAAAAGCCCAGGGCCAGACGGCTTCCCGGGGGGAATTCTACCAAACATTTAAAGAAGAACTAATTCCTATTCTCCTGAAACTGTTCCAAAAAATAGAAATGGAAGGAAAACTTCCAAACTCATTTTATGAGGCCAGCATCACCTTGATCCCAAAACCAGACAAGGATCCCACCAAAAAAGAGAGCTATAGACCGATATCCTTGATGAACACAGATGCGAAAATACTCAACAAAATACTAGCCAATAGGATTCAACAGTACATTAAAAAGATTATTCACCACGACCAAGTGGGATTTATTCCAGGGCTGCAAGGTTGGTTCAACATCCGCAAATCAGTCAATGTGATACAACACATCAATAAAAGTAAGAACAAGAACCATATGATACTCTCAATAGATGCTGAAAAAGCATTTGACAAAGTACAACATCCCTTCCTGATCAAAACTCTTCAAAGTGTAGGGATAGAGGGCACATACCTCAATATCATCAAAGCCATCTATGAAAAACCCACCGCAAATATCATTCTCAATGGAGAAAAACTGAAAGCTTTTCCGCTAAGGTCAGGAACACGGCAGGGATGTCCATTATCACCACTGCTATTCAACATCGTACTAGAGGTCCTAGCCTCAGCAATCAGACAACAAAAGGAAATTAAAGGCATCCAAATCGGCAAAGAAGAAGTCAAATTATCACTCTTCGCAGATGATATGATACTATATGTGGAAAACCCAAAAGACTCCACTCCAAAACTGCTAGAACTTATACAGGAATTCAGTAAAGTGTCAGGATATAAAATCAATGCACAGAAATCAGTTGCATTTCTCTACACCAACAGCAAGACAGAAGAAAGAGATATTAAGGAGTCAATCCCATTTACAATTGCATCCAAAACCATAAGATACCTAGGAATAAACCTAACCAAAGAGACACAGAATCTATACTCAGAAAACTATAAAGTACTCATGAAAGAAATTGAGGAAGACACAAAGAAATGGAAAAACGTTCCATGCTCCTGGATTGGAAGAATAAATATTGTGAAAATGTCTATGCTACCTAAAGCAATCTACACATTTAATGCAATTCCTATCAAAGTACCATCCATCTTTTTCAAAGAAATGGAACAAATAATTCTAAAATTTATATGGAACCAGAAAAGACCTCGAATAGCCAAAGGGATATTGAAAAAGAAAGCCAACGTTGGTGGCATCACAATTCCGGACTTCAAGCTCTATTACAAAGCTGTCATCATCAAGACAGCATGGTACTGGCACAAAAACAGACACATAGATCAATGGAACAGAATAGAGAGCCCAGAAATAGACCCTCAAATCTATGGTCAACTAATCTTCGACAAAGCAGGAAAGAATGTCCAATGGAAAAAAAAGACAGCCTTTTCAATAAATGGTGCTGGGAAAATTGGACAGCCACATGCAGAAAAATGAAATTGGACCATTTCCTTACACCACACACAAAAATAGACTCAAAATGGATGAAGGACCTCAATGTACGAAAGGAATCCATCAAAATCCTTGAGAACACGGGCAGCAACCTCTTCGACCTCTGCCGCAGCAACATCTTCCTAGGAACAACGCCAAAGGCAAGGGAAGCAAGGGAAAAAATGAACTACTGGGATTTCATCAAGATCAAAAGCTTTTGCACAGCAAAGGAAACAGTTAACAAAATCAAAAGACAACTGACAGAATGGGAGAAGATATTTGCAAACGACATATCAGATAAAGGACTAGTGTCCAGAATCTATAAAGAACTTTGCAAACTCAACACCCAAAGAACAAATAATCCAATCAAGAAATGGGCAGAGGACATGAACAGACATTTCTGCAAAGAAGACATCCAGATGGCGAACAGACACATGAAAAAGTGCTCCATATCACTCGGCATCAGGGAAATACAAATCAAAACCACAATGCGATATCACCTCACACCAGTCAGAATGGCTAAAATCAACAAGTCAGGAAATGACAGATGCTGGCGAGGATGCGGAGAAAGGGGAACCCTCCTACACTGTTGGTGGGAATGCAAGCTGGTGCAGCCACTCTGGAAAACAGCATGGCGGTTCCTCAAAATGTTGAAAATAGAACTGCCCTATGACCCAGCAATTGCACTATTGGGTATTTACCCTAAAGATACAAATGTAGTGATCCAAAGGGGCACATGCACCCGAATGTTTATAGCAGCAATGTCCACAATAGCCAAACTATGGAAAGAACCTAGATGTCCATCAACAGATGAATGGATCAAGAAGATGTGGTATATATACACAATGGAATACTATGCAGCCATCAAAAGAAATGAAATCTTGCCATTTGCGACAACATGGATGGAACTAGAGCGTATCATGCTTAGCGAAATAAGTCAAGCAGAGAAAGACAACTATCATATGATCTCCCTGATATGAGGAAGTGGTGATGCAACATGGAGGCTTAAGTGGGTAGAAGAAGAATAAATGAAACAAGATGGGATTGGGAGGGAGACAAACCATAAGTGACTCTTAATCTCACAAAACAAACTGAGGGTTGCCGGGGGCAGGGGGTTTGGGAGAAGGGGGTGGGATTATGGACATTGGGGAGGGTATGTGATTTGGTGAGTGCTGTGAAGTGTGTAAACCTGTTGATTCACAGACCTGTACCCCTGGGGATAAAAATATATGTTTATCAAAAATAAAAAATTAAAAAAAAAAAAAATATAGTGCTCCAAAGGGGCACATGCACCCGAATGTTTATAGCAGTAATGTCCACAATAGCCAAACTATGGATAGAACCTGGATGTCCATCAACAGATGAATGAATAAAGAAGATGTGGTATATATACACAATGGAATGCTACACAGGCATCAAAAAATGAAATCTTGCCATTTGCGACACCGTGGATGGAACTAGAGGGTATTATGCTGAACAAAAAGTCAATCAGAGAAAGACAATTATCATACGATCTCCCTGATATGAGGAATTTGAGAGGCAGGGTGGGGTGTTGAGTGGTAGGGAAGGAAAATATGAAACAAGATGGGATTGGGAGGGAAACAATCCATGAGAGACTCTTAATCTCACAAAACAAACTGAGTGTTGCCAGGGGGAGGGGTGTATGAAGGCAGTGGTTGGGTTATGGACATTGGGGAGGGTATGTGCTATGGTGAGTGCTGTGAAGTGTGTAAGCCTGATGATTTACAGACCCGCACCTCTGGGGCAAGTAATACATTATATGTTAACAGAAATACTTAATAAAAAAAAGCAAAGGGCGCCTGGGTGGCTCAATGGGTTAAGCCGCTGACTTCGGCTCAGGTCATGATCTCAGGGTCCTGGGATCGAGTCCCGCATTGGGCTCTCTGCTCAGCGGGGAGCCAGCTTCCTCCTCTCTCTCTCTCTGCCTGTCTCTCTGCCTACTTGTGATCTCTTTCTGTCAAATAAATAAATAAAATCTTTAAAATAAAAAAAAAGAAAAAAGAAAAAGCAAAAAAAAAAAATTCTCACACAATACTTAAAGCAGCATGTAATCACCAACAGAGTATCTAACACTTCGTATGTACTTGATCAAATTTCGTTTTTACATGGGGACACAGCTGGGCTTGAAAGACCATGTCCATGTTATTGAGGAAGAACAGAACCAGAGTCTAACAGCCTTGTTCCTTTCTGATTTCATTGGAGAGTCATGGGTAAATATTTATTACAGTGGTCACACTACTAGGGAATTCCTGAAAGAACTTTAAAACTATGAAGATGTTTAAATCCACCCAGGCCACACCTACTCAGTCAGAATCACCAGAGAGCACTTGACATATACATGTATTTAAGCCTCAGAGATGATGAAAAGCATAACCAGGGTGAAGAAGCCTTGATTTGTCTTGAACCACTTGATAATGTTTACATGATGTATGTAAAATTTTGTGGAATGAGGAAAGAAGAAATCCAAGATGACTTTCCTGGGATGTAATCTTGAAGATGGAGATCTGTGTCTCTTTTGTTCATGGATGTATTACAAGAGTGCCTGCCATTGTGTCATAGGTATTTGGTAATGTTTTGTTGAGTAAATTAATTCCAAAATGAGATCGTGTGCACATAGAACTTTCCACAGTGACCAAATCATGTCACAATCAAAATTAATCTTTTATTCTTCTAACTGATTGATTATACATCTATCTTTATTAGCAAATTATCCAGTCTCTCCCTTTTGCATTCTCAGTCTAGTGATGTATCCAAACACCAGGGAAGCTGAGACAAATAAAGGATCACACAAACTGCCATTAATTCTTACCGTGGTGCTGTCACTTGGGAAGACAGCTCTAAACAGTCAATAGAATGATTGTACACTGTTTGTCCATTTCTGGGTAATGGGCTTGCTAGTCCAAATTTGTGCACTACCCATAAAGATTCATCTATTCCTATATTGTACATCCTTATGCATATCCAAACTTTAAATATGCCAGCATGGCCAAGTAATAAAGAACATTAATGCTTCTCTTTTGAAAGAGTCCTTCCAGGGCAGCTGTGTGGCTCCATTGGCTAAGTGTCTGTCTTCAGCTCAGGTCATGATCCCAGGGTCCTGGGATCGAGTCCCACATCAGGCTCCCTGCTCATCAGCAGGCAACCTGCTTCTCCCTCTCCCTCTGCTCCTCCTACCCTCTCATGCTCTCTCTTGCTCTATATCAAATAAGTAAAATCTTAAAAAGTGGCATCTAAGCCACCAGTACTGAGCTTCTAGCTCCATCTTCCTGCTGTGTGCTTGGTAAGTCCTTAGCAAAATTAATTTGGATCCTTCCTTCCTCTCACTTCTCCCCATCAACAAATAGCCCTCATTTTATATTTTGGAGAGGCAGAAATAGTTTGGAATCTCCACCTGGCCATTACCTAACAATCTGAGCCTCTAGCACGTACTGGAAAGTATTTATTGAATGTTGATGATATCAAAGATATTAGGTATCCCATATTAGTGTTTGTGTTCTATCCATCACTATTTTGATAGTCTTCAACTTGTGCTCAGTGTCCAAAAGATTCCACAGTCCACATATTGTACAGTTCTATTTATAAGAAATGTCCAGAAGAAGCAAATTGATTTGAGACAGAAAGTAAATGAGTGACTCCCAGGTGAGATCAGAACACTGGGGAGGGGGTGATGGCTGAGAGTTGTGAGGTTTCTCTTTGGGATGATAAAAATGTTCCAGTATCAATTGTGGTATGGCTGCACATTTATGAATATACTAAAAGGCAGTGAATTTAAATTGGTTAACTCCACGGTGTGTGAATTATATCTCAACAATGGTGTTTGAGAGAACAACAACAACAAAAAAAAAAAACGGATTTTCTGGTAAGCAAGCTTGGGAGCACTCATTACTAAAAGACCATGGCATAACAAATGTTCCGATCAATTCCAAAGTGAAACATAGGCAATTACAGTTACACTTATTTACACATAGACAGACTTCTGTATTTATTTCACCTTATTAAATGCACCAATACTTACTATATCCTGAACACTTTCCGCTGCCGTTTTCCCAAAACACCAGTTTGGGAACTACACATATTTGACAAGAACTCGTTTAATTTTCGCAGTGGTTCTTCATAAAAAAAAGTTATCCTTATTTTAGCAGATGAAGTAACTGAAAGTCAGAAGGGTTAATATATTTGTCCAAGATACCACAAATGGCAACAAATCAATATTGGTTGTGAATTAGGTCCCCACACACATCTGTGTGATTGAATGCTACACAAAAATTAAAAATATGATGCAATTCTATATTACTGATGTGGAGAGAGAGAGCCATAATAAATTTTGAAGGAAAACCCAGCAATAATATTCTCTTACATAGCATATATTTACTAAAAAAAGTTACATATGTAAATATCTCTGTGTGTATTTGTGTGTGTTTATGTATAAGAATATAAAGTAAACAGGTGGTAGTGCTACAGATGGATAAAAATTTGTTTTTAATTTATGAGTATATTTTTACTTTTTCAGCAAATACACGCATTAGTTGTAACCAAAAACAAGGATAAACAATCTTCTCCTGCTTCCTACCCCATTTTCTTCTTTTTCTTCCCTATAAGAACAAAACGCATCTTGAAAATATTTTATGAGCTAGAGATGTACCTAGAAATCCCAAATGGATTTTGTTTTCATTTGTGTGTGTGTGTTTCTGTTTTAGGAATATGGGAATTTTTGGGTTTCCAACCAAATAACTCATTTGGACCTTGATTTTGATGTTTTTGTTTTTAACCTTAAAAGAGCACAGATCCCATTTATTTGTGTGTATATATATACAGGAGGTATCTCAAGACCAAGGCTTTCAGACCTACAAGAATGAATGAGTGAATAAATGAATGAATAAACAAATATCTCTGTGTGTGTGTGTGTGTGTGTGTGTGTGTGTGTATGACTCTCTCTCTCTCTCTCTCTATATATATATATATATATATTATGGAATTGTTTTTGCTATAGGGATTTGACCTTGCACAATTGTGGAAGCCAGTTTAACCATCTCTGTACTGCTGTTATCTGCTCATCTGATGCTGGATCTTAAAATGCACAGGGCAGGAAGTTGGGAAAGAAAGATGAATATAAAGTGAGGGAGAGCTGGTATAAAGTGAGAACAAGCTGGATCACTGGAGACAGCACTATAAACTCATGTTTAGCTTAATATAGATACTGTTGGCTACATACAGAAATATTTGGAGATATGTCTATATACTTTGATTAGTATGCACACAAATATCTTCTCACCCAATCAGCTGCAAGGGCCGAAAAGCAAAAACACCCCACTAGCAATTAAGATACCTAGTATCCAGATCTTGATTTCTACTCTCATTCTCCAATAAAAGGATCCAGAACTCCTTGGAGAAATGGCTGGTTCCAGGACTGGAGCAGAAAATATATAATGTGAGTCTGAAGCATCCTATGATGGCAGAAAAAAAGAAAGTGCTTAAAAAAAATCCCTATGATGGGGATAAGTCAGAGAAATATTGGGAACACCTTCAAGAGGTCCTAATAGCCAATGCTGGAATAAACTGAGCAATAAAATAAAATGGTATTTGATTATAACCCCAAGAGTAAAATAAATATTTATCAGTTCATATTGATGCAAGTATATGACTGAACAAAAAAAAAGTAAATAAGTGGGGAGAATAGACAAATTTCTCATGCAAAAGATTCCAATAATAGCTATAGATACTTTGCTTTCAGGAGGTTGAACATGACGGCCAATTCCTAAATGTGAGCTGAGCATAGAGGCTTTCTTGCAAAGAACCCGGTATAGAAGGGAAAAGAAAAAAGAGCAACTTTACAGTGAAGAGAGGTAACAAATACTACCTCAAGCCAGGTAATCAAAGCTCTCAGATTGTCTGAGACTGCTCCCTCAAATGGACTGTACAGTTTTCAAGATGAGACCTCACCCATCCCTTGCTTTAATCCTCTATCCTCAGCAACTTGCAGAGTATCCAACACACAGCAGGGTGACTAAATATTTGTTGAATGAGTGACAAAATAGTATAGGTATATTTACAAAGAAAAAAAATTAATTTTCGGCAGCAGCATTGTTTAATGGAAAGATCACAGCTTCAGAATCAGAGAACTCTACCATTTGGGCCTCTGAGAAGATATGTAACATCTAAATTGAAAATTTTTATCATCTACAGAAAGATGACTCACACTTTTATACTTTTAGCCCAAAGTACTTCTCTCAACTACCATTCTCCTGTCCAGCGGCCTGCCTGACATCTGCATTTGGACATCGAGTAGACTGGGCAGAGTCAACATGTCTAAAACTAAGCTCCAGATGAGTTCTATCCCACAACTTAAGAAAGTCTTTTGTGGGGATGCCTGGGAAGCTCAGTCAGTTAAGCATCTGACTCTTGGTTTCGGCTCAGGTTGCAGGGTCAAGACTAGCATCTGGCTCTGGGCTCAGCGAGGAGTCTGCTGGAGATTCTTTCCCTCTGCCCTTCCCCCCACCCTCACTCTCTCTTTCTATCAAATAAGTAAGTAAATAAATAAATGAATGTTTTTTTAAAAAAAGCTTTTACGGACTGTTCCTCACTCATTCATTAATACCAACTCCATTCTTCCAACTGCCGATGCCAAATATGTGTTGTTCTCTTTATTTCTTCATTTTATCCCAGACTTCAAAACTGGCTCATCAGCAAATTTCATCCTCTCTACTCTCAAGATATTTATAATTTGACCACTTCTCATCTTCCCTATTGGCTCTGTTCTAAGCCACTCTCATCTGTGACTGTGATTATTGCAATAGGGTCTTACCGATCTCCCTGCTTCTGTCATTGCTGTTCTTGCAGACAATTCTCCAAACAGCTGCCAGGTTTATCTCCTTAAAAATCATAGTGCTTCGACTCATAGCTGTGTTTCTACTCAGAGGAAGAGACCAACACTGAAAATTCTTACTATGAGCTCTGATGCCTTATAAAAGCTGCATTCCTTTACTGCTTCTGTTATCTTTATGCATTTGTCCTCCACTAGTTTGTTGCTCATTCACTCACTCCAGCCACACTGGCCTCCTAGGGAGGATAATAGTATCTAACTTAGGTTTTATCACAAGTGTTAAATGAGATAAAACATATAGAGTGTAGCCCAGAGCCTGCTTCAGGGAAGCATTTAACAGAAGTAAAGAGCAGTTGCTAAGGTTGTCGTCATCATTTTACCATTATTATACTTCCCAAGGAAGCAACATTCAAAGATGGTGTATTCGTCTTCATCATTAACCATATGACTCAAAAATCACTTTCAACTGCTTCTCAAAGTCAAGTTTATCCTCCAAGGTTAAAAAAATTTGCCATGAATTTATTTCTCAAAACATTTACTTCAGACCCTGGAGGGACTTCCAAAATGCAATTTCTAAATTACCCTATGTTTCACAAATAACACTTGCTAAACACTCTTTGGTTGGGAAAACACTCAGTAAATCACGTAAGTTTCCATATATATATATATCCCATATATATATATATATATATATATATATATATATATATAAGCTCCATTCCTTCACTCATGCATTATAGAACATGAGGCATCATACATTTTAAAATCATATCCAAATAATACCATGAACAGCTAGTAATAAATAAAACTTAAATTTAGATAATGCTTTTGTTTTCTTTCTGATAATTTTTCAAAGGTGGGAGGAAGTGGAAGCTTTCGTTGCTGCTATTGTTTTTGCTTTTTGCTTGTTTTTAAATTTCCCTTTGTGTCCAGAGTTCAGAACTTGGAAAGAAATCCAACACCAGTTTCTCTTGCTATATAAGGGTAAGCTTGCTATATAAGGGTAAGCTTGGGAAATGAAATATTTTTATACTTTTACCATTGACTTACTTAAAATCAGGGCAAGAATTTATGTCTCTATGCCTTATGGTACTATTGCAAACACTGAGACAGGTTTCAGAAAATTTCTGTTAATATGATTTGAAAAGAGCTCCTTCTATCTTTGGCCCATTGGTGATGGATCACCAACATGCCTCTCATGCATCCCTTCAGATAGGGGATTCCCTTTCTTGGCCTGGTGACTTCCTGAGCAGACCAGTGTTCCTTTATATGGAGCTATACAAACTCCTTAGGTTCTTTTTGATGGCCTAAAGACCCAGTTACCTGGAGTTAGATGAGATGTCATCTACCACTTCTACCCTTCTCTTGTATTAGTTCAGGCTTCTGTCATTCTGATCCTCCAGCCAAAACCAGACATGAGAGAGGAGGAAGAAGATGGCGGAGGAGTAGCAGAATGAAATGACATCAGGTCCCAAGAGTTCAGCTATAAAGTTACCAAACCATTCTGAACACATACAAACTCAGCAGGAGATAGAAGAGAAGAAAAACAGCAATTCTAGGAACAGAAAATTGACCACTTTCTGGAAGGTAGGAAGTATGGAGAAGTGAATTTGAAGTGACAGGAAGCTAGACCACGGTGGGGAGGGACTGGCTCCCAGCAAGCGGTGGAGCAGTGGAGAACAAAATTGGAACTTTTAGAAGTCTGCTCCACTGAGGGATGTCACTCCAGAGGCTAAGCGGGCAGTGGCAGGGCGGGGGGCGTGGATCCCTCATGGAGACAATGTGGGTCTCAGGTCCCACAAGGTCAAGAGCTGCCAGGTATCAGAGCACAGAAGCCAGCTACAGAGAAGTTGCCGAGGAGTGAGCTCTCAGCTTCAGGTTACCTTAGACCATGATCCAAGACAGAGTCAGGCCATTGCTCTTTGACCAGGGACCACACAAGTGGCAAATCCGGGAAGACCCCCTCCTTTCTCCTCTAAGAGAAGTGGCGAGGGAGCGTGTGGTGGGAATACACTGAGTTTGGAGACTCCAAATGGAGGTGTGGGCCAGAGACAGAAATACTTGGTCACAAGCTGAGTGAGCTCTGAGTGCGGCTGGAGACCAGGGAGATGGGAGGGACTGACTGTTTTTCTCTGAGAGTGCAGTGAGGAGTGAGGCCCCAAGCACTTGGCTCCTCTGGACCAGAGATTGGGAGGCTGCCATTTTCATTCCCATACTCCAGAGCTGTACAGAAAGTGTTCAGGGAAAAAAAGCTACTGAGAGCAAACCCGAGCAGATTACTTAGCCTGGCCCCTAGCAAAGGAGGTGTGGTTCCACCTCAGGCAAAGACATATGAGAATCACAACAACAGGCCCCTCTCCCCAGAAGATCAGGAAGAACAACCAGCCAAGATCAACTTCACAGACGCATGAGAACTACGGAACTCCAGAGCTAGGAGAAAGCAACACATAGAATTCATGGCTTTTTCCCCATGATCCTTTAGTCTTGCAAAGTTAAATATTTTTAATTTTATTTTTTTTCTTATTATATATATTTTTAACTTATCCTCTTTCCTCTTTTAACATTTTTAAACTAGTTTATCTTAACAAAATCTTTTTAAAAAATCTTTTAAAATTTTCATTGTTATAGCCATATTTTATCCCTACATTGTATTTAACCTTATTTTTTGAATACATATGGGCTTTATTTTTCTTTAAAATTTTGGGATACAATTTCTTCTAATAGATTAAAATATACCCTAAATCAAGCATATAGCTTTGTTCTAGTCTCCAGCCTGATCACATTGTCTCCTTTCTTTTTTCTTTTTCCTTTTTCCAACCAGCTTATCTTATCAACTCCTTTTTCAGAATCTTTTTTTTTAAAGATTTTATTTATGTATTTGACAGAGAGAGATCACAAGTAGGCAGCGAGGCAGGCAGAGAGAGAGGGGGAAGCAGGCTCCCCACTGAGCAGAGAGCCCAATGTGGGGCTCAATCCCAGGACCCTGGGATCATGACCTGAGCTGAAGGCAGAGGCTTTAACCCACTGAGCCACCCAGGCGCCCCTTCAGAATCTTTTTTACATTTTCACCTTTACAGTGATATTTCATCCCTTCATCATGTTTACCCTTATTTTTGTATATATATGTTTTACTTTCTTTCAAATTTTGGGATGTAGTTTCTTCTAAGAGACCAGAATAACCCAAAATAAAGTGGGTGACTCTGTTCTATTCAACAGTCTAATTAATATATAATATAAATATGAATATATATTTATATGAATATACATAAATATATAAACAATATATAAAATATATTGTTTATTTATATATAAATATTATATAGTCATATATTATTTTATATAATTATATATTATATAAAATTTATAGTATTTATGTTTTATATATAATATTTTATATAAATATCATATTTATTCACACACATACACACACACACACACACATTCCCCACCCATTTTCTTCTCCCCACAGTTTTGAGGTCTCTTCAGGTTTAGTTAGCATACATTTAGCAGGGGTTGCTGTCATCATTTAGTATTTTATTCTCTCATTCATATACTCTTATCTGGATAAAATGACAAAGCAGAAGAAACCTCCACACAAAAAAATAACAAGAGGCAGTACCAACAGCTAGGGACCTAATCAATATGGACATTGGTAATATGTCAGAACTCGAGTTCAGAATGACAATTATCAAGTTACTAACTGGGCTCGGAAAAGGCATGGAAGATATGAGAGAATCCCTTTCTGGAGAAATAAAAGAACTAAAATCTAACCAACTTGAATTCAAAAAAGCTATTAATGAGGTGCAATAAAAATGGGAGTTTCTTACTGCTAGGATAAATGAGACAGAAGAGAGAATTAGTGATATACAACACCAAATGACAGAGAATTAAAAAGCCGAACAAAAGAGAGATAAACAACTACTGGACCACGAGGGGAGAATTCGAGAGATAAGTGATACCATAAGATGAAACAATATTAGAATAACTGGGATTTGAGAAAAAGAAGAAGAAAGGTGGGGGCAGAAGGTATATCGGAGCAAATTATAGTAGAGAATTTCCCTAATATGGCAAAGGGAACAAACATCAAAATCCAGAAGGCACAGAGAACTCCCTCTCAAAATCAATAAAAATAGGTCCACACCCTGTTATCAAATAGTAAAACTTACAAGTCTTAGTGACAAAGAGAAAATCCTGAAAGCAGCTCGGGACAAGAAGTCTGTAACATACAATACTAGAAATATTACATTGGCAGCAGACCTATCCACAGAGACCTGGCAGGCCAGAAAGAATTAACATGATATATTCAGAGCACTAAATGAGAAAGATATGCAGCCAAGAATACTATATCCAGCTAGGCTGTCATTCAAAATAGAAGGAAAGATAAAAAGCTTCTGGGACAAACAAAAATTGAAAGAATTTCCAAACACCAAACCAGCCCTACAAGAAATATTGAAAGCGGTCCTCTAAGCAAAGAGAGAGCCTAAAAGTAGTAGACCAGAAAGGAACAGAGACAATATACAATAACAGTCACCTTACAGGCAATACAATGGCACTAAATTCGTATCTTTCAGTAGTTACCTGAATGTAAATGGGCTAAATGCCCCAAACAAAGGACACAAAGTATCAGAATGGATAAACAAACAAACAAACAAAAAACCATCAATATACTGTCTACAAGAAACTCATTTTAGACCCAAAGACACCTCCAGATTTAAAGTGAGGGGGTAGAAAACAATTTACAATGCTAATGGACATCAAAGGAAAGCTGGGGTGGCAATCCTTATATCAGGTAAGTTAGATTTTAAGCCAAAGAATATAATAAGAGATGAAAAAGGACACTATATCATACTTAAAGTGTCTATCTAACAAGAAGAGCTAAGATTTTAAATATCTATGCCCCTAACATGGGAACAGCCAATTATATAAACCAATTAAAAACAAAATCAAAGAAACACATCGACAATAATACAATAATAGTCAGGGACTTTGACTGCCCCCTCACTGAAATGGACAGATCATCCAAGCAAAAGGTCAAAAAGGAAATAAAGGCTTTAACTGACACACTGGTCCAGATGGACATCACAGATATATTCAGAATGTTCCATCCCAAAGCAACAGAATATACATTCTTCTCTAGTGCACATGGAACATTCTCCAGAATAGATCATATCCTCGGTCACAAATCAGGACTCAACCAGTACCAAAAGACAGTGAACATTCCCTGCATATTTTCAGACCATAATGCTCTGAAGCTAGAACTAAATCACAAGAGGAAACTTGGAAAGAACTCAAATACATGGAGGCTAAAGAACATTCTACTAAAGAATGAATAGGCCAACCAGGAAAGTATAAAAGAATTGAAAAAATTAATGGAAACAAATGAAAATGAAAACACAACTGTTCAAAATCTGTGGAACACAGCAAAGGCACTCCTGAGAGGAAAATATATAGTGATCCAGGCCTTTCTCAAGAAACAGGAAAGGTCTCAAGTACACAACCTAATCCTACACCTAGAAGAGTTGGAGGAAGAACATCAAAGAAAGCCAAAACCCAGAAGGAGAAAAGAAATCATAAAGATTGGAGCAGAAATCAATGCAATAGAAACCAAAACAACAGTAGAACAGATCAACAAAACTAGGAGCTGGTTCACTGAAAGAATTAATGATTGTTAAACCCCTGGCCAGACTCATCAAGAAGAAAAGTGAAAGGACTCAAATTAGGGGTGCCTGGGTGGCTCAGTGGGTTAAAGCTTCTGCCTTTGGCTCAGGTCATGATCCTAGGGTCCTGGGATCGAGCCCTGCTGGGCAGAGTGCCTGCTTCCTCCTCTATCTCTGCCTGCCTCTCTGCCTACTTATGATCTCTGTCAAATAAATAAATAAATAAAATCTTTAAAAAAAAGAAAGGACTCAAATTAGTAAAATCATGAATGAAAGAGGACAAATCACAGCCAACATCAAAGGAATACAAATAAGAACATATTATTAGCCACTATATGCCAGATAATTTGACAATATGGAAGAAATGGATGAATTCCTAGAGACATATAAACTACCAAAACTGAACCAGGAAGAAATAGAAAAGCTGAGCAGACCCATAACCAGTAAGGAGATTGAAGCAGTCATCAAAAATCTTCCAACAAACAAGAGCCCAGGGCCAGACACCTTCCAAGAGGAATTCTACCAAACATTCAAAGAAGAATTAATACCTATTCTCCTGAAACTGTTCCAAAATATACAAATGGAAGGAAAACTTCCAAACTCATCTTATGAGGCCAGCATTACCTTGATCCCAAAACCAGACAAAGACCCCAGCAAAAAGGAGAATTACGGACCAATATCCTTGATGACAGATGTGAAAATTCTAACCAGAATACTAGCCAATAGGATCCAACAGTACATTAAGAGGATTATCTAGCACGACCAAGTGGGATTTATTCCTGGCCTGCAAGGTTGGTTAAACAACTGCAAATTAATCAATGTGATACAGTGCATCAATTAAAGAAAGAACAAGAACCATATGATCTCAATAGATACCGAAAAAGCACTTGACAAAGTACAGCATCTTTTCTTTTTTTTTTAATTTATTTATTTGACAGAGAGAGAGAGATCACAAGTAGGCAGAAAGGCAGGCAGAGATAGAGTGTGAAGCAGGCTCCCCACTGAGCAGAGAGCCCAATGTGGGGCTTGATCCTAGGACCCTGGGATCATGGCCTGAGCTGAAGGCAGAGGCTGAACCCACTGAGCCACCCAGGCATCCCAAGAGACTTTAATCTCACAAAACAAACTGAGGGTTGCTGGGGGATAGAAGGTTATGGAGAGGGTGGCTGGGTTATAGACATTGGGGAGGGTATGTGATATGGTGAGTGCTATGAAATGTGCAAGCCTGATGACTCACAGACTTGTACCCCTGGGGCAAATAACACACTACGTGTTAATAAAAATAATTAATTAAAAAAATACATGTGTTTGCCAGCATGCCCCTCAGAGCACAGTCTGTGTGTCGAAATAGTTTAGGTTTATGGTCCATTTCTTACCATAGAATATAAGTTCCATAAGCTCAGGAATTTTTTTTTAATATTTCTCCTTGATGTAACCATCATTTCTAGAACAATGACTATAAACCAAATGAATGAATCTTTCCCCCTATACAGCATATAGGATCCATGTAATTTTATTATTAATCATTTGGTAAGCCTAATTGTGAGGGCAATCCAAAAAAAAAAAAAAAATGCTCTTCGTTTCTAGGTTTTGAAAAAAACCTTCCAATAGTCACGTGAGTCAGTACTGTATGGCACAAAATGTCAAAGCCTCACAAAAGGAGAAATTAAAGAATACTGTAAAGGGTAATGATTACCACAGGGCTTACATAAAATATCTTATAGTTACAACAGTCTATTTTAAGCTGATAATTTAACTTCATTTTCACAAAAAAATGGACATCTTTACCTTTCTCCCAACATTGTTATTGATGTCAAATTTACATCTAATTATTTTGTGTATCCATTAAAGTGATTATAGTTATTTGTAATACCTTTGTCTTTTAACATTTATATTAGAACTAGAAGTTATTTACCCACAGCCATTCTGTTAACACAGCATTCTGTATTTGTCTATATGTTTACCTTTAATAATGAGCTTTATACTTTCATATGCTACCACAGGATGAGATCAGGGCTTAGGCCACTGAAGGTCCAGCACCACCACTGAGCATTACCAGCAATCATGCCATGGCTATCTTTTCCTCATGATAGGAAACAGAAAAGTATCCTGAAGGGCACATGAAGGGAATGAAGGGAACAAGAGTTTTCTGGACCTAAGCAGGAAGAGATGAAGTGCCTGGACGCTATGAAGAATCTGCCCATGCACTGATAAAAAAAATTTCTAATATTTAACAACATTTTCTCTACCCAGAATTCTAAATCATCATCAGTGAGTCACTGTACATCACACGGGCCAATAAGTTTAGCATTACACTTTTTAATCAAATTGTTTATACAGACAAAGAGCCACCAGAAATATTTGCCCAGGATCTGCACAAGGTCACCCTTGTTTATATTAGTCACAAAGTATAATGCCAGTGCACCAATAACCGCATCTCCTGCTATACCATGCACCATGCCCAGGATGCAGTAATTTCACACATTTTTATAACTGCTTCATAATAATATAGGGAGTAGATGTACCACAGTCTGTGTCATAATCCCCACTATACTCAACACTGTATTGGGTAGCAAATGCATTTGTTTGACCCTCTCATTTTCTCTTCATTAATTTGATTTTTCTTTGAACGTTATTTTTTCCTCCCTCTTGATTTTTTTCTAC
The DNA here is from genome assembly GCF_011764305.1 of Mustela putorius furo. NCBI lineage: Eukaryota > Metazoa > Chordata > Mammalia > Carnivora > Mustelidae > Mustela > Mustela putorius. The sequence goes on along the minus strand of NW_025421507.1, from coordinate 5,938 downwards.
TTCTGTTTTATTTTCTTTTATAATTTTTGTTCCTCCTTTAATGACTTTGTTTTTTATCATTTTGCAAACTATTATTCAGTTTTTAGTCTTCGGCTTTACTCTATATACTTAAGCTTCTCTTCATGTCATATGTTGACAGCCTCAAGAGGCATCTAGCAGAAAGCTCACCCTTCTTTCCTATGAGACATCCACTTGGTTCCCCTCCCCACCCTGTGTTAATAACAATTTGCACTAGTTTTACTTCTGCCAAATTTTGAGTTTTTGAGAGATTAATTTTGATTGTTACCATAGCGCAATATCTATTTTATGGTACTGATGAAATTATAATTTCTTGCCGTACCTCACTGATGTTCAAGAAAGCCCTTCTAAGACTTAACTACAGAAAATTATTATTCTTTTTTAAAACTCATGCTCAAGGAGCCTGGGTGGCTCAGTTCATGAAGTATCTGCAGTTGTATCAGGTCATGATCCCAAGGTCCTGAGATCCAGTCCCACATCAGGCTCTCTGCTCAGTGGGGAGTCTGCTTCTCCCTCCACCCCCCTTCTCTGCTCGTGCTCTGTCTGCTTCTCTCCCTCTAGCTGTCTCTCAAATAAATAAATAAAAACTCAAAAAAATATGGCCTTCAACGGACAAATGGATAAGGAAGATGTGGTCCATATACACTATGGAGTATTATGCCTCCATCAGAAAGGATGAATACCCAACTTTTGTAGCAACATGGACGGGACTGGAAGAGATTATGCTGAGTGAAATCAGTCAAGCAGAGAGAGTCAATTATCATATGGTTTCACTTATTTGTGGAGCATAACAAATATCATGGAGGACAAGGGGTGTTAGAAAGGAGAAGGGAGTTGGGGTAAATTGGAAGGGGAGTTTGAATCATGAGAGACTATGGACTCTGAAAAAACAATCTGAGGGGTTTGAAGTGGAGGGGGGGAGGGGGGGTGGGAGGTTGGGGTACCAGGTGGTGGGTATCATAGAGGGCACGGATTGCATGGAGCACTGGGTGTGGTGAAAAAATAATGAAAAAATAATGAAAAAATGTTTTTTCTGAAAAAAAATAAAAATAAACTGATTTAATTTTAAAAAAATTTCAGGCAAACAGCATAAAAAAAATTACAAAGTTTCTCTTTTTTTCCTATAAGGTCTTCCCTATTCCCAATTTCAGGCAAAAGCATTTCCTCAATGGTCCAATGCCTATGGTTTACAAAGTTTTCTTTGACTATACAAAGTTGTCTCTGTCTGTCTACCTCTCTGGAGTGAGCTTCTGAGGTGTGGAAGTCTGGTCTATTTTGCTGGTTGTATCTCTAACTCTTGGCACAACTAATAGTACACCAGAGCTGGTCAGTGAATGCCTGCCTTGGTAGTTGTTCCTCAGAATAAGAATAAAAAAAGATTCACATCTACTTTCCATCCTGGTTGTATTCTTCTTCATATACTATTTTCATTTGAATTATAAAATATTTTAATCATCCACCAAAGTACAGAAAACAATGCTACAATCATTCATGCATCTACATCTGAGATTAAAGAGATATTAATAGTTTGTACTATTTGCTTTTCATAGCCCCCTATTTTAAAATAAATGAAATATTATAAAAAACAACAAAACCTCATTCTCCTTCACTCCTCTGTTCCCCTCTCCTCCCTTTCCAGGGCTAACTAATGCCCTGAAGTTTGTGTGTACTAATCCTACACAAGCCTTTTGACTTTTAAAGTAAACATAGGAATCTATAAACAATATATACTGCTGTGTTGGGTGTTTTTAAAAAAAAAAACTCAGAAGCTACATTGAATAGAAAAATATTATAATTTTTACCCTCACCAACCATTTTTAGACTTGCATTTTTAGCATGTGTGGAAGAGGAAAGAAGAGGAAAAGAGAGGGGAGGGGAGGGAAGGGGAGAGGAGGGGAGAGAAAGAAAGAAAACTCTCATTCCTATAATCTTTTTTTTTTTTAATTTTATTTATTTGTTTGACAGACAGAGATCACAAGCAGGCAGAGAGGCAGGCAGAGGGAGAGGAGGGAAGCAGGCTCCCTGCTGAGCAGAGAGTCCGATGCGGGACTCCATCCCAGGACCCTGAGATCATGACCTGAGCTGAAGGCAGCAGCTTAACCCACTGAGCCACCCAGGTGCCCTCACTCCTATAATCTTACTGGTTACTGGTTATATCTAAGCTTCTAACATCAGAAATAATTGTTTACTTATTTCATGTATTAGGATTCTCTAGAAAAACAGAGCCAATAGAATGTGAGTGTGTACTTGTAACTAATATTTATCTGTATATTTTTATCTATGCTGAAAGTAAGATAGAGATACGGGGGTTGGCTTATTATAAAGAAACTGGTTCATGTGATTATGGAGACTGGCAAACCCAAAAGCTACAAGGTGTTCCAGCAGGCTGAAAGAAGACCCAGAAAATCTGTGAAGACTGTCTGCTGGAGAATTCTCTCTTCCTCAGGGGAGGCCAATCTTTTGGTTCTATGCAGGCCTTCTACTGACTGGATAAGGCCCATCCACATACTGTGGGCTAACTGCTTTATTCAAAGTCCATCACATTTAAATGCTAATCTTATCTAAAATACCCTCAATAATGTTTTGTCCAAGCCACCTTGAACATGTAAATTGACCATTATACTTCTCTGAATCTGTTTACTTAGTTTCATGTTAAGTCTGAACAATACCCTTCCTGGGTATTTCTTTTGGAACGCAGTCATGGCCTCTTATCTAATCATTACTCTACACTTAATCATAGTCCCCATGACCCACCCTCTCAGTCTTCCATCTTTCCATGCATATTCTGTGCTAAGAACAAATCCAGCCAAGCCTTTTCTTCATTTAAACTAATAGGAAGGGCTAAAACCCAAATCCTTTTATATAAAATAATTACCCTTCCTCAAATTGGTCTTTGTTTCTTCTGTGAATGTCCCCTCCTGGTTCTTTTCTCTTGATGCCCCTTAGGCTAAAGCCTTATCCTTCTACAGCCTTGTAATCTATGCCATTCCTCCCTAATTGAAGTTATGCTTAACCCAGTTTGTAAGATTTTAATTAATCCTTCAAGCCTTCCTTCAAGCAAATCTTCCTACTTGGAAGTTTTACTTCACTTACATTTGTAAGATTTTAATTAGTTCTCCAAGGCTGCTGCTTTTGAACTTTCTCTCTGACTTCACCACTTTTGCTGCCATTTTCTCAGACTCTAAAATGCCCTGTGTTGTAAGACGGACTGCTGGTTAGTAACAGCTTTCTTTTTCATGTAGGGGAATTAATGGGATTGAATCAAGTGTACATAGTTCCTTTTATAAAATAAATTAATGACCAAAAGAATGTATTTGTCCATATAATTACATAGTGCTTCCTTTTTCAGTATCACAATCAAAATTTGAATAAGCTCATCTCCTTAGCCAAAGTACAAAGTCTTCTCATTCCCTCCTAGCCACCAGCTGTTAGGCATCTGCATCATTGTAATGAGCTGCTTTTCATAACCTGTGCTTATGCCAATTTAGAAAACCTTGCCCCCTCTGGTCTTCTTCCCTAGTATTGTATCTGTGTTTGCTTTTGGTATGCATGCAATATAACCTATAGTAAATAACCTTGGGAACTTTTCCTAGGCTCTGGAATTGTTTCAGCATAAAAATTAACAGTTCCTTGTAGACTTGATGGAAATGCACAAATAAAATTGTGTGTAGGGTGAAATCTAGAATTACAACTTTTCAATTTTGTCTCCTGATTATAGTTTTAATCAAGTGCCTTAAGAAATTTTGTTTCAATTATGGTTTCCTTTAAATTGACCATTTAATCTAGGAGCCTAAATTTATTAGTGTAATTGATATAAGTATTACCTTATAGTCTCACTGTCAGACAAGCATTTGATCACTCAAGTTTATTTCCATTTTATTGCCTGCAGTATGTTATTCCCCTTTGTGAAACTCTTCCTTCTATTCTCTTTCATGTTCTCTCCTTATTTTACTTCATGAATACCAGTTTAATTTTTGTTTGCTCCGCTAATATGGTAGGAAAAAAAAAATGGCAATCCTTTTCATACACACATACACACACACATTTCATCCATCCGAATAGGACTGTTGAAGTTAAATGCTAAATCAGGACTGACACACATTCATGGAAATAGCAAGAAAAGATATTAAAAAGCTAATGAGGTGCTTTATTATTCCAAAAGGGTCCAATCTGAGCAGATAAGAAATCAAGGGACACCTCAATAATAAGCCGCTGACTCTTAAGAGCTGAGTAGGGTTTCATGTAATAAACAAGATATTATTCCCTTAGTATGGGGTATAAAAAATATACGTTACCTAAAAAGCAATACCAGACACTAATTAGAGCCTTATCCTCATCCTCCATCCATCTAACAGAATGGATGCAGTAGGGGTAACGAGTTATCACTGCTCACCCCACAAAAGCTGGAGCACCCTAAGACCCCATCATGTGGAGGTAAGGAAGAGGGCCCATTGTAACAGTCACTTCATCTTAAAGGAGCAAGGTTATACCACTGGAGGAACCTGTAATTTGGTTGGTTGTGAAATAAGTCAGATGATAATAGACAAAAACTATATGATCTCATTTAATATGTGGAATCTAAAAAACACCAAAATAAAACAAAACACCCAAAATCCAAAAAAACAAACAAACAAAAACCTGAGGTCCTATGAACAGAAAGTAGAATGGTGGAGCTTGAGAGGGCCTGCTAGTGACTTGGGGGAGAGCTAGCGGAAATTGGAGAGTATGTTGGTCAAAGGGCATAAATATAAACTTCAGTTTACAAGATAAATAAGGCCCTGGGAAAAACTCACTGTAGCAGCATCGGTCTAACTATAGTTAACCAATACTTATATTGTACACTTGAATATTTGCTTTGAAAGTAAGATCTTTTAAAAAGTTCTCAACACACACCCAGAGTTCATAAATGGTATGGCAATGGATCTCTTAAACTTTACTGTGATAATCATTTCACTATAGTGTAGGCATCACATCATTCATGTTGTACACCTTAAACGGTACAAGGTTCCATGCCATATAGCTCAATGTAAAGCTGAATAAAAAAAAAAAGACAAGCTAAAAAATTATAGAGTCGTAAAAAAAAGAGTAGGGCTTGGGTTTCACCTTCAGAGTGCTTGCGTTAGGAGTGGCATGACTGAAAGGATACCCATCCCCTGTCTCTAAGTGACTTCTCTACTGAGTCAAAGGAAAATATCACTACAGCTTGTCTTTTCTTTCACAATTAGATCCTACACTCCAGAACCTGAGGTGTGTTGGTATTGGCTCCTGGGGATCATCCCCCCTTCTTTTTTTTTTTAAGATTTCTTTATTATCTTTGGACCGGAGAGAGGACATCACAAGTAGGCCGCGAGAGAGGCAGAGAAAGAAAAGCAAGGCTCCCCCGCCTGCACAGAGAAGCCAAGGCGCGGGGCTAAGAGTCCCAGGACCCTGAGACCACGATCCTGAGCTGAAGGCCGAGGCGTTAACCCACTGAACCTACCACCCAGGTGGCCCCATCATAAAAAATTTTTTTAAAAAGACCAAAGATATTTAAATCTGATCTTGAAAAGCCCAGTGCGTTTTTATCAAATGTTGGGATGAGGAAGAAGAAACAAATCTAGGAGGAAGAGAAAAAAATTATGGAACAAGGAATGCTGTCACTCACATACTGAATTCCAAATTCAGAGGGACAGATTGGGAGATAGAACTGATGGAGATAAAAATTACCAGACTTTACTACTGGCTAAAGCTCCTACCAGGCTGGAAGTGATTTAGAGGTGAGGCCCATTGAAGTATGTTCTGAGGACGTCTCGTAATGGTAGGAGTTCTGGGAAGGCTACCAGTGGATGCAGTATTGCCTGATGCATCTGTTACTAATGATATCCATACCTCTGTGTAATCCCTTCTTCCTGAGTGGGGCTCCCTCACCTACAGACTTGCC